>NW_020191869.1:0-26598 GCF_002263795.3 Bos taurus | reverse complement strand
TTTGGCATGATAGCCACGTGGATGTGGTGGCGGAATGATTCATCACTTGATCAAGTTAGCATGGATCAGGGCCACTGTTGGATCCGTGATCAGTGGCATGAGTCATTACGTGATTAGTGCATGATCAGTCACGTGACCAGTACATGGTAGCTACATGATCATTGCATGATCAGCCACGTGATCATGCATGATCAATTACTGATTAGTGCATGATCAGTCACGTGACCAGTACATGGTAGCTACGTGATCATTGCATGATCAGCCACGTGATCAGTGCATGATCAGTCACGTGATCAGTTGTATGATCAGCCACGTGATCAGTCATGATCAATTACTGATCATGCATGATAGTCACGTGACCAGTACATGGTAGCTACGTGATCATTACATGATCTGCCATGTGAACCTTGCATGAGAGCAACGAGATCAGTGCATGATCAGTCACGTGATCAGTGCATGATTCAGTCACGTGAACAGTGCATGATAAGTCACCGATCAGAGTGTATGATCAATTACGTGGCTCAGTGCATGATCACTCACGTGACCAGTACATGGTAGCTACGTGATCATTGCATGGTCAGCCACGGTGAGCAGTGCATGATAGCCGCGTGATCACTGCATGATCTGTACATGATCAGTGTATGTTTATCCACGTGATTAGTGCATGATAGCCACGTGATCAGTGCATGATCAGTCACGTGATACGTGTGTGATCAGCCACGTGATCAGTGCATGATGAGTCAGGTGATCAGTGCAGGATTAATTACGTGACAGTGCATGATCAGTCACGTGACCAGTACATGGTTGCTACGTGATCATTGCATGATCAGCCACGTGAGCAGTGCATGATAGCCACGTGATCAGTGCATGATCAGTCACGTGATCAGTTACATGATCAGTCAACTGAACAGTGCATGATCATTTACGTGATCTGAGCATGATCAGTCACGTGACGCAGTATATGGTAGCTACGTGAACATTGCATGACCAGCCAGGTGAGAAGTCATGATAGCCACGTGATGTGTGCATGATCAGTTACGTGAGCAGAGTAATGATCAGCCACGTGATCAGTGCATGAGTGCCACGTGATCAGTGCATGAATCAGTCACGTGACAAAGTTGGTGTGGTAAGCCAACGTGAACAATGCATGTTCAGCCACCGTGATCAATGCAGAATATCCACCTGATCAGTGGATGATCAGTTCCTGAACAGTGGTTGTGATCAGCCGACGTGAGCAGTGGCATGGTCAGACAGGTGAAGGCAGTGGTATGATCCAGTCACGATGACCCAGTATATGGTAGCTACGTGATCATTGCATGATCAGCCATGTGATCTGGTGCATGATAGCCACGTGATACACTGCATGATAGCCTACGTGAATCAGTGGCATGGATCAGTCACGTGAATCAGTGCATGATCAGCCACGATGATCAGGTGGCATGACGAGGCAGCTTGATCGTAATGACCAGCCAAGTGATCAGTGCCATGATAGCCACGTGATCAGTGCATGATCAGTCACGTGATCAGTGCATGATCAGTCACGTGATCAGTGTATGATCAGCCACGTGATCAGTGCATGATCACTCACGGGACCAGTACATGGTAGCTACGTGATCATTACATGATCAGCCACGTGATCAGTGCATGATCAATTACGTGATCAGTGCATGATCAGTTACGTGAGCAGTGTATGATCAGCCACGTGATCAGTGCATGGTCAGACATGTGAACAGTGTATGATTAGCCACGTGATCAGTGCATGATATCCAAGTGATCAGTGCTTGATCAATCAGTGATCAGTGTATGATCAGCCAGGTGAACAGTGCATGCTCAGTCACGTGATCAAGGGACTGCTGAGCTGCGTGATTACTGTCTGCTCATCTGCTTGACAATTGCCAGCTGAGCTGCACGATTCCTGCCTGTCATCTGCTTGACAATTGCCAGCTGTGGCTGTGTAATTCCTGCCTGCTCAGCTGCTTGATTATTGCCAGCTGAGCAGCATGATTCCTCACAGCTGAGTTCCATGATTATTGCCTGCTGACTGTTTGATTCATGCCTACTCAGCTCTTTGTTTATTGCCTCCAGAGGCACATGATCAGTGTATGATAGCAAACATGCTCAGCGCATGATCAGTCACATGGTCAGCGCCATTAAGTCACGTGATCACTACATGATAGTCATGTGATCAGTCCATGCTCAGTCACGGTATCAGTGCATGATCAGCCACGTGATCAGTGCATGATAGCCACGTGATCATTGCATGATAGCCACGTGATCAGTGCATGATCAGCCAGGTGATCAGTGAATGATTGCTACGTGATCAGTTCATGATTAGTCACGTGATCTGTGCATGACCAGGCAGGTGATCAGTGTATGATCAGCCACGTGAACAGTGCTTGATAGCCACGTGATCAGTGCATGATCAGTCACCTGATGGGTGTATGATCTGTCACGTGACCGGTACATGGTAGCTACATGATCATTGCATGATCAGCCACGTGAGTAGTGCATGATAACCAGTGATCAGTGCATGATCTGTGACGTGATCAGTGCATGATCAGTCATGTAATCTGTGCATGACCAGGCACGTGATCAGTGTATGACCAGCCATGTGATCAGTGCATTAAAGCCACGTGATCAGTGCATGATAAGTCACGTGATCAGTGCATGATCAGTTAAGTGATCAGTGCATGATCAGCCACATGATCAGTGCATGATCAATTACGTCATCAGTGCATGATCAGTCACGTGACAGTACATGGTAGCTGCGTGATCAGTGTATGACCAGCCAAGTGATCAGTGCATGATAGCCACGTGATCAGTGCATGATCAGTCACGGGATCAGTGCATGATGAGCCACGTGATCAGTGCTGGATCAATTACATGATCAGTGCATGATCAGTCAGGTGACCAGTACATGGTTGCTACGTGATCATTGCATGATCACCCACTTGAGGAGAGCATGATAGCCACGTGATCAGTGCATGATCAGTCACGTGATCAGTACATGATCAGTCACGGGAACAGTGCATGATCATTTACGTGATCTGTGCATGATCAGTTCACGTGACCATTATATGGTAGCTACGTGATCATTGCATGACCAGCCACGTGAGCAGTGCATGATAGCCACGTGATGTGTGCATGATCAGTCACGTGATCAGTGCATGATCACCACGTGATCAGTGCATGACCAGTCACGTGATTAGTGCATGATCAGCCACGTGATCAGTGCATGATCAATTACGTGATTAGTGCATGATCAGTCACGTGACCAGTACATGGTAGCTACATGATCATTGCATGATCAGCCACGTGATCAGTGCATGATCAATTACGTGATTAGTGCATGATCAGTCACGTGACCAGTACATGGTAGCTACGTGATCATTGCATGATCAGCCACGTGATCAGTGCATGATCAGTCACGTGATCAGTGTATGATCAGCCACGTGATCAGTGCATGATCAATTACGTGATCAGTGCATGATAGTCACGTGACCAGTACATGGTAGCTACGTGATCATTACATGATCTGCCATGTGAACCTTGCATGAGAGCAACGAGATCAGTGCATGATCAGTCACGTGATCAGTGCATGATCAGTCACGTGAACAGTGCATGATAAGTCACCTGATCAGTGTATGATCAATTACGTGCTCAGTGCATGATCACTCACGTGACCAGTACATGGTAGCTACGTGATCATTGCATGGTCAGCCACGTGAGCAGTGCATGATAGCCGCGTGATCACTGCATGATCTGTCACATGATCAGTGTATGTTTATCCACGTGATTAGTGCATGATAGCCACGTGATCAGTGCATGATCAGTCACGTGATACGTGTGTGATCAGCCACGTGATCAGTGCATGATGAGTCAGGTGATCAGTGCAGGATTAATTACGTGATCAGTGCATGATCAGTCACGTGACCAGT
This sequence comes from Bos taurus, assembly GCF_002263795.3. Classification (NCBI taxonomy): domain Eukaryota; kingdom Metazoa; phylum Chordata; class Mammalia; order Artiodactyla; family Bovidae; genus Bos; species Bos taurus. The sequence goes on along the minus strand of NW_020191869.1, from coordinate 22,660 downwards.
ACATGGTTGCTACGTGATCATTGCATGATCAGCCACGTGAGCAGTGCATGATAGCCACGTGATCAGTGCATGATCAGTCACGTGATCAGTACATGATCAGTCAACTGAACAGTGCATGATCATTTACGTGATCTGAGCATGATCAGTCACGTGACCAGTATATGGTAGCTACGTGAACATTGCATGACCAGCCAGGTGAGAAGTGCATGATAGCCACGTGATGTGTGCATGATCAGTTACGTGAGCAGAGTATGATCAGCCACGTGATCAGTGCATGAGTGCCACGTGATCAGTGCATGATCAGTCACGTGACAGGTGTGTGGTAAGCCACGTGAACAATGCATGTTCAGCCACGTGATCAATGCATGATATCCACGTGATCAGTGCATGATCAGTTCCATGAACAGTGTGTGATCAGCCACGTGAGCAGTGCATGGTCAGACAGGTGAACAGTGTATGATCAGTCACGTGACCAGTATATGGTAGCTACGTGATCATTGCATGATCAGCCATGTGATCTGTGCATGATAGCCACGTGATCACTGCATGATAGCCACGTGATCAGTGCATGATCAGTCACGTGATCAGTGCATGATCAGCCACGTGATCAGTGCATGACGAGGCACGTGATCAGTATGACCAGCCAAGTGATCAGTGCATGATAGCCACGTGATCAGTGCATGATCAGTCACGTGATCAGTGCATGATCAGTCACGTGATCAGTGTATGATCAGCCACGTGATCAGTGCATGATCAGCCACATGACCAGTGCATGATCAATTACGTGATCAGTGCATGATCATTCACGTGACCAGTACATGGTAGCTACGTGATCATTGCATGATCAGCCACGTGAGCAGTGCGTGATAGCCACGTGATCAGTGCATGATCAGCCACGTGATCAGTGCATAATCAGTCACGTGATCAGTGCATGGTCAGTCACGTGATCAGTGCATGATCATCCACGTGATCAGTGCATGTGGAGTCATGTAGTCAATGCATGATAGCGCCATAATCAATGCACGATCAGTCCCGTGATGAGTGTATGATCAGCCAAGTGATCAGTGCAAGATAGCTACGTGATCAGTGCATGATCAGTCACATGTTAAGTGCATGATCAGCCACGTCATCAGTGCATGATAGCCACGTGAGCAGTGCATACAATTACGTGGTCAGTGCATGCGCAATCACGTGATCAGTGCATGAGAGCCACGTGATCAGTGCATGATCATTCACGTGATAGGTGTGTGATCAGCGACGTGAACAGTGCACGCTCAGTCACGTGTTCAGGGCCTGCTGAGCTGCGTGATTACTGTCTGCTCATCTGCTTGACAATTGCCAGCTGAGCTGTACGATTCCTGTCTGTCATCTGCTTGACAATTGCCACCTGTGCTGCATAATTCCTGCCTGCTCATCTACTTGATTATTGCCAGCTGAGCAGCATGATTTCTCAGAGCTGAGTTCCATGATTATAGCCTGCTGACTGATTCCTGCCTACTCAGCTCTTTGTTCATTGCCTCCAGATGCACATGATCAGTGTGTGACACCAAACATGATCAGCACATGATCAGTCACATGATGAATGCATGATAAGCCAGGTGATCAGTGCATGATCAATTACGTGATCAGTGCAAGATCAGTCATGTGACCAGTACATGGTAGCTGCGTGATCACTGCATGATCAGCCACGTGAGCAGTGCATGATAGCCACGTGATCAGTGCATGATCAGTCACGTGATCTGTGCATGATCAGTCACGTGTTCAGTGCATGATCAGCCACGTGATCAGTGAATGATCAATTACGTGATCAGTGCATGATCACTCACGGGACCAGTACATGGTAGCTACGTGATCATTACATGATCAGCCACGTGATCAGTGCATGATCAATTGCATGATCAGTGCATGATCAGTTACGTGAGCAGTGTATGATCAGCCACGTGATCAGTGCATGGTCAGACACGTGAACAGTGTATGATTAGCCACGTGATCAGTGCATGATATCCAAGTGATCAGTGCTTGATCAATCACGTGATCAGTGTATGATCAGCCAGGTGAACAGTGCATGCTCAGTCACGTGATCAGGGACTGCTGAGCTGCGTGATTCCTGTCTGCTCATCTGCTTGACAATTGCCAGCTGAGCTGCACGATTCCTGCCTGTCATCTGCTTGACAATTGCCAGCTGTGCTGTGTAATTCCTGCCTGCTCAGCTGCTTGATTATTGCCAGCTGAGCAGCATGATTCCTCACAGCTGAGTTCCATGATTATTGCCTGCTGACTCTTTGATTCATGCCTACTCAGCTCTTTGTTTATTGCCTCCAGAGGCACATGATCAGTGTATGATAGCAAACATGCTCAGCGCATGATCAGTCACATGGTCAGCGCCATTAAGTCACGTGATCACTACATGATAGTCATGTGATCAGTCCATGCTCAGTCACGGTATCAGTGCATGATCAGCCACGTGATCAGTGCATGATAGCCACGTGATCATTGCATGATAGCCACGTGATCAGTGCATGATCAGCCAGGTGATCAGTGAATGATTGCTACGTGATCAGTTCATGATTAGTCACGTGATCTGTGCATGACCAGGCAGGTGATCAGTGTATGATCAGCCACGTGAACAGTGCATGATAGCCACGTGATCAGTGCATGATCAGTCACCTGATGGGTGTATGATCTGTCACGTGACCGGTACATGGTAGCTACATGATCATTGCATGATCAGCCACGTGAGTAGTGCATGATAGCCAGGTGATCAGTGCATGATCTGTGACGTGATCAGTGCATGATCAGTCATGTAATCTGTGCATGACCAGGCACGTGATCAGTGTATGACCAGCCATGTGATCAGTGCATTAAAGCCACGTGATCAGTGCATGATCAGTCACGTGATCTGTGCATGATCAGTCACGTGTTCAGTGCATGATCAGCCACGTGATCAGTGAATGATCAATTACGTGATCAGTGCATGATCACTCACGGGACCAGTACATGGTAGCTACGTGATCATTACATGATCAGCCACGTGATCAGTGCATGATCAATTACGTGATCAGTGCATGATCAGTTACGTGAGCAGTGTATGATCAGCCACGTGATCAGTGCATGGTCAGACATGTGAACAGTGTATGATTAGCCACGTGATCAGTGCATGATATCCAAGTGATCAGTGCTTGATCAATCACGTGATCAGTGTATGATCAGCCAGGTGAACAGTGCATGCTCAGTCACGTGATCAGGGACTGCTGAGCTGCGTGATTCCTGTCTGCTCATCTGCTTGACAATTGCCAGCTGAGCTGCACGATTCCTGCCTGTCATCTGCTTGACAATTGCCAGCTGTGCTGTGTAATTCCTGCCTGCTCAGCTGCTTGATTATTGCCAGCTGAGCAGCATGATTCCTCACAGCTGAGTTCCATGATTATTGCCTGCTGACTCTTTGATTCATGCCTACTCAGCTCTTTGTTTATTGCCTCCAGAGGCACATGATCAGTGTATGATAGCAAACATGCTCAGCGCATGATCAGTCACATGGTCAGCGCCATTAAGTCACGTGATCACTACATGATAGTCATGTGATCAGTCCATGCTCAGTCACGGTATCAGTGCATGATCAGCCACGTGATCAGTGCATGATAGCCACGTGATCATTGCATGATAGCCACGTGATCAGTGCATGATCAGCCAGGTGATCAGTGAATGATTGCTACGTGATCAGTTCATGATTAGTCACGTGATCTGTGCATGACCAGGCAGGTGATCAGTGTATGATCAGCCACGTGAACAGTGCTTGATAGCCACGTGATCAGTGCATGATCAGTCACCTGATGGGTGTATGATCTGTCACGTGACCGGTACATGGTAGCTACATGATCATTGCATGATCAGCCACGTGAGTAGTGCATGATAGCCAAGTGATCAGTGCATGATCTGTGACGTGATCAGTGCATGATCAGTCATGTAATCTGTGCATGACCAGGCACGTGATCAGTGTATGACCAGCCATGTGATCAGTGCATTAAAGCCACGTGATCAGTGCATGATAAGTCACGTGATCAGTGCATGATCAGTTAAGTGATCAGTGCATGATCAGCCACATGATCAGTGCATGATCAATTACGTCATCAGTGCATGATCAGTCACGTGACCAGTACATGGTAGCTGCGTGATCAGTGTATGACCAGCCAAGTGATCAGTGCATGATAGCCACGTGATCAGTGCATGATCAGTCACGGGATCAGTGCATGATGAGCCACGTGATCAGTGCTGGATCAATTACATGATCAGTGCATGATCAGTCAGGTGACCAGTACATGGTTGCTACGTGATCATTGCATGATCACCCACTTGAGGAGCGCATGATAGCCACGTGATCAGTGCATGATCAGTCACGTGATCAGTACATGATCAGTCACGGGAACAGTGCATGATCATTTACGTGATCTGTGCATGATCAGTCACGTGACCAGTATATGGTAGCTACGTGATCATTGCATGACCAGCCACGTGAGCAGTGCATGATAGCCACGTGATGTGTGCATGATCAGTCACGTGATCAGTGCATGATCAGCCACGTGATCAGTGCATGACCCGTCACGTGATTAGTGCATGATCAGCCACGTGATCAGTGCATGATCAATTACGTGATTAGTGCATGATCAGTCACGTGACCAGTACATGGTAGCTACGTGATCATTGCATGATCAGCCACGTGATCAGTGCATGATCAGTCACGTGATCAGTGTATGATCAGCCACGTGATCAGTGCATGATCAATTACGTGATCAGTGCATGATAGTCACGTGACCAGTACATGGTAGCTACCTGATCATTACATGATCTGCCATGTGAACCTTGCATGATAGCAACGAGATCAGTGCATGATCAGTCACGTGATCAGTGCATGATCAGTCACGTGAACAGTGCATGATAAGTCACCTGATCAGTGTATGATCAATTACGTGCTCAGTGCATGATCACTCACGTGACCAGTACATGGTAGCTACGTGATCATTGCATGGTCAGCCACGTGAGCAGTGCATGATAGCCGCGTGATCACTGCATGATCTGTCACATGATCAGTGTATGTTTATCCACGTGATTAGTGCATGATAGCCACGTGATCAGTGCATGATCAGTCACGTGATACGTGTGTGATCAGCCACGTGATCAGTGCATGATGAGTCAGGTGATCAGTGCAGGATTAATTACGTGATCAGTGCATGATCAGTCACGTGACGAGTACATGGTAGCTGCGTGATCAGTGTATGACCAGCCAAGTGATCAGTGCATGATAGCCACGTGATCAGTGCATGATCAGTCACGGGATGAGTGCATGATGAGCCACGTGATCAGTGCTGGATCAATTACATGATCAGTGCATGATCACTCAGGTGACCAGTACATGGTTGCTACATGATCATTGCATGATCACCCACTTGAGGAGAGCATGATAGCCATGTGATCAGTGCATGATCAGTCACGTGATCAGTACATGATCAGTCACGGGAACAGTGCATGATCATTTACGTGATCTGTGCATGATCATTCACGTGACCAGTATATGGTAGCGACGTGATCATTGCATGACCAGCCATGTGAGCAGTGCATGATAGCCACGTGATGTGTGCATGATCAGTCACGTGATCAGTGCATGATCAGCCACGTGATCAGTGCATGACCAGTCACGTGATTAGTGCATGATCAGCCACGTGATCAGTGCATGATCAATTACGTGATTAGTGCATGATCAGTCACGTGATCAGTACAAGGTAGCTACATGATCATTGCATGATCAGCCACGTGATCAGTGCATGATCAATTACGTGATTTGTGCATGATCAGTCACGTGACCAGTACATGGTAGCTACGTGATCATTGCATGATCAGCCACGTGATCAGTGCATGATCAGTCACGTGATCAGTGTATGATCAGCCACGTGATCAGTGCATGATCAATTACGTGATCAGTGCATGATAGTCACGTGACCAGTACATGGTAGCTACGTGATCATTACATGATCTGCCATGTGAATCTTGCATGAGAGCAACGAGATCAGTGCATGATCAGTCACGTGAACAGTGCATGATAAGTCACCTGATCAGTGTATGATCAATTACGTGCTCAGTGCATGATCACTCACGTGACCAGTACATGGTAGCTACGTGATCATTGCATGGTCAGCCACGTGAGCAGTGCATGATAGCCGCGTGATCACTGCATGATCTGTCACATGATCAGTGTATGTTTATCCACGTGATTAGTGCATGATAGCCACGTGATCAGTGCATGATCAGTCACGTGATACGTGTGTGATCAGCCACGTGATCAGTGCATGATGAGTCAGGTGATCAGTGCAGGATTAATTACGTGATCAGTGCATGATCAGTCACGTGACGAGTACATGGTAGCTGCGTGATCAGTGTATGACCAGCCAAGTGATCAGTGCATGATAGCCACGTGATCAGTGCATGATCAGTCACGGGATCAGTGCATGATGAGCCACGTGATCAGTGCTGGATCAATTACATGATCAGTGCATGATCACTCAGGTGACCAGTACATGGTTGCTACATGATCATTGCATGATCACCCACTTGAGGAGAGCATGATAGCCATGTGATCAGTGCATGATCAGTCACGTGATCAGTACATGATCAGTCACGGGAACAGTGCATGATCATTTACGTGATCTGTGCATGATCATTCACGTGACCAGTATATGGTAGCGACGTGATCATTGCATGACCAGCCATGTGAGCAGTGCATGATAGCCACGTGCTGTGTGCATGATCAGTCACGTGATCAGTGCATGATCAGCCACGTGATCAGTGCATGACCAGTCACGTGATTAGTGCATGATCAGCCACGTGATCAGTGCATGATCAATTACGTGATTAGTGCATGATCAGTCACGTGATCAGTACAAGGTAGCTACATGATCATTGCATGATCAGCCACGTAATCAGTGCATGATCAATTACGTGATTTGTGCATGATCAGTCACGTGACCAGTACATGGTAGCTACGTGATTATTGCATGATCAGCCACGTGATCAGTGCATGATCAGTCACGTGATCAGTGTATGATCAGCCACGTGATCAGTGCATGATCAATTACGTGATCAGTGCATGATAGTCACGTGACCAGTACATGGTAGCTACGTGATCATTACATGATCTGCCATGTGAACCTTGCATGAGAGCAACGAGATCAGTGCATGATCAGTCACGTGAACAGTGCATGATAAGTCACCTGATCAGTGTATGATCAATTACGTGCTCAGTGCATGATCACTCACGTGACCAGTACATGGTAGCTACGTGATCATTGCATGGTCAGCCACGTGAGCAGTGCATGATAGCCGCGTGATCACTGCATGATCTGTCACATGATCAGTGTATGTTTATCCACGTGATTAGTGCATGATAGCCACGTGATCAGTGCATGATCAGTCACGTGATACGTGTGTGATCAGCCACGTGATCAGTGCATGATGAGTCAGGTGATCAGTGCAGGATTAATTACGTGATCAGTGCATGATCAGTCACGTGACCAGTACATGGTTGCTACGTGATCATTGCATGATCAGCCACGTGAGCAGTGCATGATAGCCACGTGATCAGTGCATGATCAGTCACGTGATCAGTACATGATCAGTCAACTGAACAGTGCATGATCATTTACGTGATCTGAGCATGATCAGTCACGTGACCAGTATATGGTAGCTACGTGAACATTGCATGACCAGCCAGGTGAGAAGTGCATGATAGCCACGTGATGTGTGCATGATCAGGTACGTGAGCAGAGTATGATCAGCCACGTGATCAGTGCATGATCAGTCACGTGACAGGTGTGTGGTAAGCCACGTGAACAATGCATGTTCAGCCACGTGATCAATGCATGATATCCACGTGATCAGTGCATGATCAGTTCCATGAACAGTGTGTGATCAGCCACGTGAGCAGTGCATGGTCAGACAGGTGAACAGTGTATGATCAGTCACGTGACCAGTATATGGTAGCTACGTGATCATTGCATGATCAGCCATGTGATCTGTGCATGATAGCCACATGATCACTGCATGATAGCCACGTGATCAGTGCATGATCAGTCACGTGATCAGTGCATGATCAGCCACGTGATCAGTGCATGATAGCCACGTGATCAGTGCATGATCAGTCACGTGATCAGTGCATGATCAGTCACGTGATCAGTGTATGATCAGCCACGTGATCAGTGCATGATCAGCCACATGACCAGTGCATGATCAATTATGTGATCAGTGCATGATCATTCACGTGACCAGTACATGGTAGCTACGTGATCATTGCATGATCAGCCACGTGAGCAGTGCGTGATAGCCACGTGATCAGTGCATGATCAGCCACGTGATCAGTGCATAATCAGTCACGTGATCAGTGCATGGTCAGTCACGTGATCAGTGCATGATCATCCACGTGATCAGTGCATGTGGAGTCATGTAGTCAATGCATGATAGCGCCATAATCAATGCACGATCAGTCCCGTGATGAGTGTATGATCAGCCAAGTGATCAGTGCAAGATAGCTACGTGATCAGTGCATGATCAGTCACATGTTAAGTGCATGATCAGCCACGTCATCAGTGCATGATAGCCACGTGAGCAGTGCATACAATTACGTGGTCAGTGCATGCGCAATCACGTGATCAGTGCATGAGAGCCACGTGATCAGTGCATGATCATTCACGTGATAGGTGTGTGATCAGCGACGTGAACAGTGCATGCTCAGTCACGTGTTCAGGGCCTGCTGAGCTGCGTGATTACTGTCTGCTCATCTGCTTGACAATTGCCAGCTGAGCTGTACGATTCCTGTCTGTCATCTGCTTGACAATTGCCACCTGTGCTGCATAATTCCTGCCTGCTCATCTACTTGATTATTGCCAGCTGAGCAGCATGATTTCTCAGAGCTGAGTTCCATGATTATAGCCTGCTGACTGATTCCTGCCTACTCAGCTCTTTGTTCATTGCCTCCAGATGCACATGATCAGTGTGTGACACCAAACATGATCAGCACATGATCAGTCACATGATGAATGCATGATAAGCCAGGTGATCAGTGCATGATCAATTACGTGATCAGTGCAAGATCAGTCATGTGACCAGTACATGGTAGCTGCGTGATCACTGCATGATCAGCCACGTGAGCAGTGCATGATAGCCACGTGATCAGTGCATGATCAGTCACGTGATCTGTGCATGATCAGTCACGTGTTCAGTGCATGATCAGCCACGTGATCAGTGAATGATCAATTACGTGATCAGTGCATGATCACTCACGGGACCAGTACATGGTAGCTACGTGATCATTACATGATCAGCCACGTGATCAGTGCATGATCAATTACGTGATCAGTGCATGATCAGTTATGTGAGCAGTGTATGATCAGCCACGTGATCAGTGCATGGTCAGACACGTGAACAGTGTATGATTAGCCACGTGATCAGTGCATGATATCCAAGTGATCAGTGCTTGATCAATCACGTGATCAGTGTATGATCAGCCAGGTGAACAGTGCATGCTCAGTCACGTGATCAGGGACTGCTGAGCTGCGTGATTCCTGTCTGCTCATCTGCTTGACAATTGCCAGCTGAGCTGCACGATTCCTGCCTGTCATCTGCTTGACAATTGCCAGCTGTGCTGTGTAATTCCTGCCTGCTCAGCTGCTTGATTATTGCCAGCTGAGCAGCATGATTCCTCACAGCTGAGTTCCATGATTATTGCCTGCTGACTGTTTGATTCATGCCTACTCAGCTCTTTGTTTATTGCCTCCAGAGGCACATGATCAGTGTATGATAGCAAACATGCTCAGCGCATGATCAGTCACATGGTCAGCGCCATTAAGTCACGTGATCACTACATGATAGTCATGTGATCAGTCCATGCTCAGTCACGGTATCAGTGCATGATCAGCCACGTGATCAGTGCATGATAGCCACGTGATCATTGCATGATAGCCACGTGATCAGTGCATGATCAGCCAGGTGATCATTGAATGATTGCTACGTGATCAGTTCATGATTAGTCACGTGATCTGTGCATGACCAGGCAGGTGATCAGTGTATGATCAGCCACGTGAACAGTGCATGATAGCCACGTGATCAGTGCATGATCAGTCACCTGATGGGTGTATGATCTGTCACGTGACCGGTACATGGTAGCTACATGATCATTGCATGATCAGCCACGTGAGTAGTGCATGATAGCCAGGTGATCAGTGCATGATCTGTGACGTGATCAGTGCATGATCAGTCATGTAATCTGTGCATGACCAGGCACGTGATCAGTGTATGACCAGCCATGTGATCAGTGCATTAAAGCCACGTGATCAGTGCATGATAAGTCACGTGATCAGTGCATGATCAGTTAAGTGATCAGTGCATGATCAGCCACATGATCAGTGCATGATCAATTACGTCATCAGTGCATGATCAGTCACGTGACGAGTACATGGTAGCTGCGTGATCAGTGTATGACCAGCCAAGTGATCAGTGCATGATAGCCACGTGATCAGTGCATGATCAGTCACGGGATCAGTGCATGATGAGCCACGTGATCAGTGCTGGATCAATTACATGATCAGTGCATGATCAGTCAGGTGACCAGTACATGGTTGCTACATGATCATTGCATGATCACCCACTTGAGGAGAGCATGATAGCCATGTGATCAGTGCATGATCAGTCACGTGACCAGTACATGGTTGCTACGTGATCATTGCATGATCAGCCACGTGAGCAGTGCATGATAGCCACGTGATCAGTGCATGATCAGTCACGTGATCAGTACATGATCAGTCAACTGAACAGTGCATGATCATTTACGTGATCTGTGCATGATCATTCACGTGACCAGTATATGGTAGCGACGTGATCATTGCATGACCAGCCACGTGAGCAGTGCATGATAGCCACGTGATGTGTGCATGATCAGTCACGTGATCAGTGCATGATCAGCCACGTGATCAGTGCATGACCAGTCACGTGATTAGTGCATGATCAGCCACGTGATCAGTGCATGATCAATTATGTGATTAGTGCATGATCAGTCACGTGACCAGTACATGGTAGCTACATGATAATTGCATGATCAGCCACGTGGTCAGTGCATGATCAATTACGTGATTAGTGCATGATCAGTCACGTGACCAGTACATGGTAGCTACGTGATCATTGCATGATCAGCCACGTGATCAGTGCATGATCAGTCACGTGATCAGTGTATGATCAGCCACGTGATCAGTGCATGATCAATTACGTGATCAGTGCATGATAGTCACGTGACCAGTACATGGTAGCTACGTGATCATTACATGATCTGCCATGTGAACCTTGCATGATAGCAACGAGATCAGTGCATGATCAGTCACGTGATCAGTGCATGATCAGTCACGTGAACAGTGCATGATAAGTCACCTGATCAGTGTATGATCAATTACGTGCTCAGTGCATGATCACTCACGTGACCAGTACATGGTAGCTACGTGATCATTGCATGGTCAGCCACGTGAGCAGTGCATGATAGCCGCGTGATCACTGCATGATCTGTCACATGATCAGTGTATGTTTATCCACGTGATTAGTGCATGATAGCCACGTGATCAGTGCATGATCAGTCACGTGATACGTGTGTGATCAGCCACGTGATCAGTGCATGATGAGTCAGGTGATCAGTGCAGGATTAATTACGTGATCAGTGCATGATCAGTCACGTGACCAGTACATGGTTGCTACGTGATCATTGCATGATCAGCCACGTGAGCAGTGCATGATAGCCACGTGATCAGTGCATGATCAGTCACGTGATCAGTACATGATCAGTCAACTGAACAGTGCATGATCATTTACGTGATCTGAGCATGATCAGTCACGTGACCAGTATATGGTAGCTACGTGAACATTGCATGACCAGCCAGGTGAGAAGTGCATGATAGCCACGTGATGTGTGCATGATCAGGTACGTGAGCAGAGTATGATCAGCCACGTGATCAGTGCATGAGTGCCACGTGATCAGTGCATGATCAGTCACGTGACAGGTGTGTGGTAAGCCACGTGAACAATGCATGTTCAGCCACGTGATCAATGCATGATATCCACCTGATCAGTGCATGATCAGTTCCATGAACAGTGTGTGATCAGCCACGTGAGCAGTGCATGGTCAGACAGGTGAACAGTGTATGATCAGTCACGTGACCAGTATATGGTAGCTACGTGATCATTGCATGATCAGCCATGTGATCTGTGCATGATAGCCACGTGATCACTGCATGATAGCCACGTGATCAGTGCATGATCAGTCACGTGATCAGTGCATGATCAGCCACGTGATCAGTGCATGATAGCCACGTGATCAGTGCATGATCAGTCACGTGATCAGTGCATGATCAGTCACGTGATCAGTGTATGATCAGCCACGTGATCAGTGCATGATCAGCCACATGACCAGTGCATGATCAATTACGTGATCAGTGCATGATCATTCACGTGACCAGTACATGGTAGCTACGTGATCATTGCATGATCAGCCACGTGAGCAGTGCGTGATAGCCACGTGATCAGTGCATGATCAGCCACGTGATCAGTGCATGATCAGTCACGTGATCAGTGCATGGTCAGTCACGTGATCAGTGCATGATCATCCACGTGATCAGTGCAGGTGGAGTCATGTAGTCAATGCCTGATAGCGCCATAATCAGTGCACGATCAGTCCCGTGATGAGTGTATGATCAGCCAAGTGATCAGTGCAAGATAGCTACGTGATCAGTGCATGATCAGTCACATGAAAAGTGCATGATCAGCCACGTCATCAGTGCATGATAGCCACGTGAGCAGTGCATACAATTACGTGGTCAGTGCATGCGCAATCACGTGATCAGTGCATGAGAGCCACGTGATCAGTGCATGATCATTCACGTGATAGGTGTGTGATCAGCGACGTGAACAGTGCATGCTCAGTCACGTGTTCAGGGCCTGCTGAGCTGCGTGATTACTGTCTGCTCATCTGCTTGACAATTGCCAGCTGAGCTGTACGATTCCTGTCTGTCATCTCCTTGACAATTGCCACCTGTGCTGCATAATTCCTGCCTGCTCATCTACTTGATTATTGCCAGCTGAGCAGCATGATTTCTCAGAGCTGAGTTCCATGATTATAGCCTGCTGACTGATTCCTGCCTACTCAGCTCTTTGTTCATTGCCTCCAGATGCACATGATCAGTGTGTGACACCAAACATGATCAGCACATGATCAGTCACATGATGAATGCATGATAAGCCAGGTGATCAGTGCATGATCAATTACGTGATCAGTGCATGATCAGTCATGTGACCAGTACATGGTAGCTGCGTGATCACTGCATGATCAGCCACGTGAGCAGTGCATGATAGCCACGTGATCAGTGCATGATCAGTCACGTGATCTGTGCATGATCAGTCACGTGTTCAGTGCATGATCAGCCACGTGATCAGTGAATGATCAATTACGTGATCAGTGCATGATCACTCACGGGACCAGTACATGGTAGCTACGTGATCATTACATGATCAGCCACGTGATCAGTGCATGATCAATTACGTGATCAGTGCATGATCAGTTACGTGAGCAGTGTATGATCAGCCACGTGATCAGTGCATGGTCAGACACGTGAACAGTGTATGATTAGCCACGTGATCAGTGCATGATATCCAAGTGATCAGTGCTTGATCAATCACGTGATCAGTGTATGATCAGCCAGGTGAACAGTGCATGCTCAGTCACGTGATCAGGGACTGCTGAGCTGCACGATTCATGCCTGTCATCTGCTTGACAATTGCCAGCTGTGCTGTGTAATTCCTGCCTGCTCAGCTGCTTGATTATTGCCAGCTGAGCAGCATGATTCCTCACAGCTGAGTTCCATGATTATTGCCTGCTGACTCTTTGATTCATGCCTACTCAGCTCTTTGTTTATTGCCTCCAGAGGCACATGATCAGTGTATGATAGCAAACATGCTCAGCGCATGATCAGTCACATGGTCAGCGCCATTAAGTCACGTGATCACTACATGATAGTCATGTGATCAGTCCATGCTCAGTCACGGTATCAGTGCATGATCAGCCACGTGATCAGTGCATGATAGCCACATGATCATTGCATGATAGCCACGTGATCAGTGCATGATCAGCCAGGTGATCAGTGAATGATTGCTACGTGATCAGTTCATGATTAGTCACGTGATCTGTGCATGACCAGGCAGGTGATCAGTGTATGATCAGCCACGTGAACAGTGCATGATAGCCACGTGATCAGTGCATGATCAGTCACCTGATGGGTGTATGATCTGTCACGTGACCGGTACATGGTAGCTACATGATCATTGCATGATCAGCCACGTGAGTAGTGCATGATAGCCAGGTGATCAGTGCATGATCTGTGACGTGATCAGTGCATGATCAGTCATGTAATCTGTGCATGACCAGGCACGTGATCAGTGTATGACCAGCCATGTGATCAGTGCATTAAAGCCACGTGATCAGTGCATGATAAGTCACGTGATCAGTGCATGATCAGTTAAGTGATCAGTGCATGATCAGCCACATGATCAGTGCATGATCAATTACGTCATCAGTGCATGATCAGTCACGTGACGAGTACATGGTAGCTGCGTGATCAGTGTATGACCAGCCAAGTGATCAGTGCATGATAGCCACGTGATCAGTGCATGATCAGTCACGGGATCAGTGCATGATGAGCCACGTGATCAGTGCTGGATCAATTACATGATCAGTGCATGATCAGTCAGGTGACCAGTACATGGTTGCTACGTGATCATTGCATGATCACCCACTTGAGGAGAGCATGATAGCCACGTGATCAGTGCATGATCAGTCACGTGATCAGTACATGATCAGTCACGGGAACAGTGCATGATCATTTACGTGATCTGTGCATGATCATTCACGTGACCAGTATATGGTAGCGACGTGATCATTGCATGACCAGCCACGTGAGCAGTGCATGATAGCCACGTGATGTGTGCATGATCAGTCACGTGATCAGTGCATGATCAGCCACGTGATCAGTGCATGACCAGTCACGTGATTAGTGCATGATCACCCACGTGATCAGTGCATGATCAATTATGTGATTAGTGCATGATCAGTCACGTGACCAGTACATGGTAGCTACATGATCATTGCATGATCAGCCACGTGATCAGTGCATGATCAATTACGTGATTAGTGCATGATCAGTCACGTGACCAGTACATGGTAGCTACGTGATCATTGCATGATCAGCCACGTGATCAGTGCATGATCAGTCACGTGATCAGTGTATGATCAGCCACGTGATCAGTGCATGATCAATTACGTGATCAGTGCATGATAGTCACGTGACCAGTACATGGTAGCTACGTGATCATTACATGATCTGCCATGTGAACCTTGCATGAGAGCAACGAGATCAGTGCATGATCAGTCACGTGATCAGTGCATGATCAGTCACGTGAACAGTGCATGATAAGTCACCTGATCAGTGTATGATCAATTACGTGCTCAGTGCATGATCACTCACGTGACCAGTACATGGTAGCTACGTGATCATTGCATGGTCAGCCACGTGAGCAGTGCATGATAGCCGCGTGATCACTGCATGATCTGTCACATGATCAGTGTATGTTTATCCACGTGATTAGTGCATGATAGCCACGTGATCAGTGCATGATCAGTCACGTGATACGTGTGTGATCAGCCACGTGATCAGTGCATGATGAGTCAGGTGATCAGTGCAGGATTAATTACGTGATCAGTGCATGATCAGTCACGTGACCAGTACATGGTTGCTACGTGATCATTGCATGATCAGCCACGTGAGCAGTGCATGATAGCCACGTGATCAGTGCATGATCAGTCACGTGATCAGTACATGATCAGTCAACTGAACAGTGCATGATCATTTACGTGATCTGAGCATGATCAGTCACGTGACCAGTATATGGTAGCTACGTGAACATTGCATGACCAGCCAGGTGAGAAGTGCATGATAGCCACGTGATGTGTGCATGATCAGGTACGTGAGCAGAGTATGATCAGCCACGTGATCAGTGCATGAGTGCCACGTGATCAGTGCATGATCAGTCACGTGACAGGTGTGTGGTAAGCCACGTGAACAATGCATGTTCAGCCACGTGATCAATGCATGATATCCACGTGATCAGTGCATGATCAGTTCCATGAACAGTGTGTGATCAGCCACGTGAGCAGTGCATGGTCAGACAGGTGAACAGTGTATGATCAGTCACGTGACCAGTATATGGTAGCTACGTGATCATTGCATGATCAGCCATGTGATCTGTGCATGATAGCCACGTGATCACTGCATGATAGCCACGTGATCAGTGCATGATCAGTCACGTGATCAGTGCATGATCAGCCACGTGATCAGTGCATGACGAGGCACGTGATCAGTATGACCAGCCAAGTGATCAGTGCATGATAGCCACGTGATCAGTGCATGATCAGTCACGTGATCAGTGCATGATCAGTCACGTGATCAGTGTATGATCAGCCACGTGATCAGTGCATGATCAGCCACATGACCAGTGCATGATCAATTACGTGATCAGTGCATGATCATTCACGTGACCAGTACATGGTAGCTACGTGATCATTGCATGATCAGCCACGTGAGCAGTGCGTGATAGCCACGTGATCAGTGCATGATCAGCCACGTGATCAGTGCATGATCAGTCACGTGATCAGTGCATGGTCAGTCACGTGATCAGTGCATGATCATCCACGTGATCAGTGCAGGTGGAGTCATGTAGTCAATGCCTGATAGCGCCATAATCAGTGCACGATCAGTCCCGTGATGAGTGTATGATCAGCCAAGTGATCAGTGCAAGATAGCTACGTGATCAGTGCATGATCAGTCACATGAAAAGTGCATGATCAGCCACGTCATCAGTGCATGATAGCCACGTGAGCAGTGCATACAATTACGTGGTCAGTGCATGCGCAATCACGTGATCAGTGCATGAGAGCCACGTGATCAGTGCATGATCATTCACGTGATAGGTGTGTGATCAGCGACGTGAACAGTGCATGCTCAGTCACGTGTTCAGGGCCTGCTGAGCTGCGTGATTACTGTCTGCTCATCTGCTTGACAATTGCCAGCTGAGCTGTACGATTCCTGTCTGTCATCTGCTTGACAATTGCCACCTGTGCTGCATAATTCCTGCCTGCTCATCTACTTGATTATTGCCAGCTGAGCAGCATGATTTCTCAGAGCTGAGTTCCATGATTATAGCCTGCTGACTGATTCCTGCCTACTCAGCTCTTTGTTCATTGCCTCCAGATGCACATGATCAGTGTGTGACACCAAACATGATCAGCACATGATCAGTCACATGATGAATGCATGATAAGCCAGGTGATCAGTGCATGATCAATTACGTGATCAGTGCATGATCAGTCATGTGACCAGTACATGGTAGCTGCGTGATCACTGCATGATCAGCCACGTGAGCAGTGCATGATCAGCCACGTGATCAGTGCATGACGAGGCACGTGATCAGTATGACCAGCCAAGTGATCAGTGCATGATAGCCACGTGATCAGTGCATGATCAGTCACGTGATCAGTGCATGATCAGTCACGTGATCAGTGTATGATCAGCCACGTGATCAGTGCATGATCAGCCACATGACCAGTGCATGATCAATTACGTGATCAGTGCATGATCATTCACGTGACCAGTACATGGTAGCTACGTGATCATTGCATGATCAGCCACGTGAGCAGTGCGTGATAGCCACGTGATCAGTGCATGATCAGCCACGTAATCAGTGCATAATCAGTCACGTGATCAGTGCATGGTCAGTCACGTGATCAGTGCATGATCATCCACGTGATCAGTGCAGGTGGAGTCATGTAGTCAATGCATGATAGCGCCATAATCAATGCACGATCAGTCCCGTGATGAGTGTATGATCAGCCAAGTGATCAGTGCAAGATAGCTACGTGATCAGTGCATGATCAGTCACATGAAAAGTGCATGATCAGCCACGTCATCAGTGCATGATAGCCACGTGAGCAGTGCATACAATTACGTGGTCAGTGCATGCGCAATCACGTGATCAGTGCATGAGAGCCACGTGGTCAGTGCATGATCATTCACGGTGATAGGTGTGTGATCAGCGACGTGAACAGTGCATGCTCAGTCACGTGTTCAGGGCCTGCTGAGCT
The DNA here is from genome assembly GCF_002263795.3 of Bos taurus. Taxonomy (NCBI): domain Eukaryota; kingdom Metazoa; phylum Chordata; class Mammalia; order Artiodactyla; family Bovidae; genus Bos; species Bos taurus. Next base: position 4,395 of record NW_020191869.1, on the reverse strand, counting down.
GCGTGATTACTGTCTGCTCATCTTGCTTGACAATTGCCAGCTGAGCTGTACGATTCCTGTCTGTCATCTGCTTGACATTGCCACCTGTGCTGCATAATTCCTGCCTGCTCATCTACTTGATTATTGCCAGCTGAGCAGCATGATTTCTCAGAGCTGAGTTCCATGATTATAGCCCTGCTGACTGAATACCTGCCTACTCAGGCTCTTTTGTTCATTGCCTCCAGATGCACATGATAGTGTGTGACACCAAACATGATCAGCACATGATCAGTCACATGATGAATGCATGATAAGCCAGGTGATCAGTGCATGATCAATTACGTGATCAGTGCAAGATCAGTCATGTGGCCAGTACATGGTAGCTGCGTGAAGCCAGGTGATCAGTGCATGATCAGCTGCGTGATCACTGCATGATCAGCCACGTGAGCAGTGCATGATAGCCACGTGATCAGTGCATGATCAGTCACGTGATCTGTGCATGATCAGTCACGTGTTCAGTGCATGATCAGCCACGTGATCAGTGAATGATCAATTACGTGATCAGTGCATGATCACTCACGGGACCAGTACATGGTAGCTACGTGATCATTACATGATCAGCCACGTGATCAGTGCATGATCAATTACGTGATCAGTGCATGATCAGTTACGTGAGCAGTGTATGATCAGCCACGTGATCAGTGCATAGTCAGACACGTGAACAGTGTATGATTAGCCACGTGATCAGTGCATGATATCCAAGTGATCAGTGCTTGATCAATCACGTGATCAGTGTATGATCAGCCAGGTGAACAGTGCATGCTCAGTCACGTGATCAGGGACTGCTGAGCTGCACGATTCATGCCTGTCATCTGCTTGACAATTGCCAGCTGTGCTGTGTAATTCCTGCCTGCTCAGCTGCTTGATTATTGCCAGCTGAGCAGCATGATTCCTCACAGCTGAGTTCCATGATTATTGCCTGCTGACTCTTTGATTCATGCCTACTCAGCTCTTTGTTTATTGCCTCCAGAGGCACATGATCAGTGTATGATAGCAAACATGCTCAGCGCATGATCAGTCACATGGTCAGCGCCATTAAGTCACGTGATCACTACATGATAGTCATGTGATCAGTCCCATGCTCAGTCACGGTATCAGTGCATGATCAGCCACGTGATCAGTGCATGATAGCCACGTGATCATTGCATGATAGCCACGTGATCAGTGCATGATCAGCCAGGTGATCAGTGAATGATTGCTACGTGATCAGTTCATGATTAGTCACGTGATCTGTGCATGACCAGGCAGGTGATCAGTGTATGATCAGCCACGTGAACAGTGCATGATAGCCACGTGATCAGTGCATGATCAGTCACCTGATGGGTGTATGATCTGTCACGTGACCGGTACATGGTAGCTACATGATCATTGCATGATCAGCCACGTGAGTAGTGCATGATAGCCAGGTGATCAGTGCATGATCTGTGACGTGATCAGTGCATCATCAGTCATGTAATCTGTGCATGACCAGGCACGTGATCAGTGTATGACCAGCCATGTGATCAGTGCATTAAAGCCACGTGATCAGTGCATGATAAGTCACGTGATCAGTGCATGATCAGTTAAGTGATCAGTGCATGATCAGCCACATGATCAGTGCATGATCAATTACGTCATCAGTGCATGATCAGTCACGTGACCAGTACATGGTAGCTGCGTGATCAGTGTATGACCAGCCAAGTGATCAGTGCATGATAGCCACGTGATCAGTGCATGATCAGTCACGGGATCAGTGCATGATGAGCCACGTGATCAGTGCTGGATCAATTACATGATCAGTGCATGATCAGTCAGGTGACCAGTACATGGTTGCTACGTGATCATTGCATGATCACCCACTTGAGGAGAGCATGATAGCCACGTGATCAGTGCATGATCAGTCACGTGATCAGTACATGATCAGTCACGGGAACAGTGCATGATCATTTACGTGATCTGTGCATGATCATTCACGTGACCAGTATATGGTAGCGACGTGATCATTGCATGACCAGCCACGTGAGCAGTGCATGATAGCCACGTGATGTGTGCATGATCAGTCACGTGATCAGTGCATGATCAGCCACGTGATCAGTGCATGACCAGTCACGTGATTAGTGCATGATCACCCACGTGATCAGTGCATGATCAATTATGTGATTAGTGCATGATCAGTCACGTGACCAGTACATGGTAGCTACATGATAATTGCATGATCAGCCACGTGATCAGTGCATGATCAATTACGTGATTAGTGCATGATCAGTCACGTGACCTGTACATGGTAGCTACGTGATCATTGCATGATCAGCCACGTGATCAGTGCATGATCAGTCACGTGATCAGTGTATGATCAGCCACGTGATCAGTGCATGATCAATTACGTGATCAGTGCATGATAATCACGTGACCAGTACATGGTAGCTACGTGATCATTACATGATCTGCCATGTGAACCTTGCATGAGAGCAACGAGATCAGTGCATGATCAGTCACCGTGATCAGTGCATGATCAGTCACGTGAACAGTGCATGATAAGTCACCTGATCAGTGTATGATCAATTACGTGCTCAGTGCATGATCACTCACGTGACCAGTACATGGTAGCTACGTGATCATTGCATGGTCAGCCACGTGAGCAGTGCATGATAGCCGCGTGATCAACTTGCATGATCTGTCACATGATCAGTGTATGTTTATCCACGTGATTAGTGCATGATAGCCACGTGATCAGTGCATGATCAGTCACGTGATACGTGTGTGATCAGCCACGTGATCAGTGCATGATGAGTCAGGTTGAGCAGTGCAGGATTAATTACGTGATCAGTGCATGATCAGTCACGTGACCAGTACATGGTTGCTACGTGATCATTGCATGATCAGCCACGTGAGCAGTGCATGATAGCCACGTGGATCAGTGCATGATCAGTCACGTGATCAGTAAATGATCAGTCAACTGAACAGTGGCCATGATCATTTACGTGATCTGAGCATGATCAGTCAGGTGACCAGTATATGGTAGCTACGTGAACATTGCATGACCAGCCAGGTGAGAAGTGCATGATAGCCACGTGATGTGTGCATGATCAGGTACGTGAGCAGAGTATGATCAGCCACACGTGATCAGTGCATGAGTGCCACGTGATCAGTGCATGATCAGTCACGTGACAGGTGTGTGTTAAGCCACGTGAACAATGCATGTTCAGCCACGTGATCAATGCATGATATCCACCTGATTCAGTGCATGATCAGTTCCATGAACAGTGTGTGATCAGCCACGTGAGCATGCATGGTCAGACAGGTGAACAGTGTATGATCAGTCACCGTGACCAGTATATGGTAGCTACGTGATCATTGCCATGATCAGCCATGTGATCTGTGCATGATAGCCACGTGATCACTGCATGATAGCCACGTGATCAGTGCATGATCAGTCACGTGATCAGTGCATGATCAGCCCCGTGATCAGTGCATGATAGCCACGTGATCAGTGCATGATCAGTCACGTGATCAGTGCATGATCAGTCACGTGATCAGTGTATGATCAGCCACGTGATCAGTGCATGATCAGCCACATGACCAGTGCATGATCAATTACGTGATCAGTGCATGATCATTCACGTGACCAGTACATGGTAGCTACGTGATCATTGCATGATCAGCCACGTGAGCAGTGCGTGATAGCCACGTGATCAGTGCATGATCAGCCACGTGATCATTGCATGATCAGTCACGTGATCAGTGCATGGTCAGTCACGTGATCAGTGCATGATCATCCACGTGATCAGTGCAGGTGGAGTCATGTAGTCAATGCTGATAGCGCCATAATCAGTGCACGATCAGTCCCGTGATGAGTGTATGATCAGCCAAGTGATCAGTGCAAGATAGCTACGTGATCAGTGCATGATCAGTCACATGAAAAGTGCATGATCAGCCACGTCATCAGTGCATGATAGCCACGTGAGCAGTGCATACAATTACGTGGTCAGTGCATGCGCAATCACGTGATCAGTGCATGAGAGCCACGTGATCAGTGCATGATCATTCACGTGATAGGTGTGTGATCAGCGACGTGAACAGTGCATGCTCAGTCACGTGTTCAGGGCCTGCTGAGCTGCGTGATTACTGTCTGCTCATCTGCTTGACAATTGCCAGCTGAGCTGTACGATTCCTGTCTGTCATCTCCTTGACAATTGCCACCTGTGCTGCATAATTCCTGCCTGCTCATCTACTTGATTATTGCCAGCTGAGCAGCATGATTTCTCAGAGCTGAGTTCCATGATTATAGCCTGCTGACTGATTCCTGCCTACTCAGCTCTTTGTTCATTGCCTCCAGATGCACATGATCAGTGTGTGACACCAAACATGATCAGCACA
>NW_020191868.1:0-4314 GCF_002263795.3 Bos taurus | reverse complement strand
TGGCTGATAATACACTGATCACGTGGCTGATCATGCACTGATCACGTGGCTGATCATACTCTGATCACGTGGATGATCATACACTGATCACGTGACTGCATATGCACTGATCACGTGACTGATCATGCACTGATCACGTGGCTATCATGCACTGATTACGTGGCTTATCATACATTAATCACGTAACTAAATATGCACTGATCACGAAGCCTATCTACACTGATATGTGACTGGTGCATGCACTAATCACGTGGATGATCATGCACTGATCACCTGGCTGAGCATACAGTGATTACGTAACTGTGCATGAACTAATCACTTGGCTGATCATGCACTGATCACGTGACTGCACATGCACTGATCACCTGGCTGATCATACTGTGATCAAGTGGCTGATAATGCACTGATTACGTGGCTGATCATGCACAGATCACGTAGCTATCATGTGCCGATCACATGGCAATCATGCCCTGATCCCGTGGCTGATCATGCACTGATCGCGTGATTGATCATGCACTAGTCACTTGGCTATCATGCACTGATCAGGTGGCTGATATGCACTGATCACGTGGCTGATATGCACTGATCACGTGGCTGATCATGCACTGATCACGAAGCTGATAATGCAATGATCACGTGGGTGATCATGCACTTATCATGTGGCTTATAATACACTGATCAGTGGCTGATCATGCACTAATCACGTTGTGGATGATGCACTGGTCACGTGGCTGATCATACACTGATCACATGACTGATCATGTACTAATCACGTTGTGGATCATGCACTGATCACGTGGCTGATAATACACTGATTACGTGGCTGATCATACACTGATCACGTGGCTGATCATGCACTAATCACATTGTTGATGATGCACTGGTCACGTGGCTGATCATACACTGATCACATGCCTGATCATGCACTAATCACGTTGTGGATCATGCACTGATCAGGTGGCTGATATGCACTGATCACGTGGCTGATCATACACTGATCAAGTGGCTGATCATGCACTGATCACGTGGCTGATCATACTCTGATTACGTGGATGATCATACACTGATTACGTGGCTGATCATACACTGATCACGTGACTGATCATGCACTGATCACGTGCCTGACCATGCACTGATTGCGTAAATTAGCATGCAGTTATCTCGTGTCTGAATTGTGCTTATCATGTGACTAATCAAGAACTGATCACGTGGCTGTAATGCACTGATCACATGACTGTGCACACACTGAAAATATGGATGATATACACTGATCACTTCACTGATCACGCACTGATCACGTGACTGATCATGCACTGATCACGTGGCTGATCATACACTGATCACGTGGGTGATCATGAACTGAATCACGTGGCTGATCATACACTGATCACATGAATGATCATGCACTAATCACGTTGTGGATCATGCACTGATCACGTGGCTGATCATACACTGATCACGTGGCTGATCTTGCACTTATCACGTGGCTGATCATACAGTGATTACATGAATGATCATGCACTAATCACGTAGATTATTGCACTGATCACATGACTGTGCATGTATTGATCACGTGGCTGATCATGCAATGAACACGTGGCTGATCATACACTGATCACATTACTGATCATGCACTGTTCACGTGCCTGATCATTCACTGATCACGTGGCTGATCATGCACTGATCACGAAGCTGATCATACCCTGATCACATAACTGTGCATGCACTGATCACGTGGCTGATCATGCACTGATCACGTGGCTGATCATACACTGATCACGTGGCTGAACATACGCTGATCACGTGGCTGATCAGGCACTGATCACGTGGCTGATCATACTCTGAACATGAAGCTGAAAATACACTGATCACATGACTGCATGCACTGATCACATGGTTATCATGCACTGATCACGTGTTTATCATGCACTGATCACGTGACTGCGCATTAACTGAACACATACCTGTTCATGCACTGTTTACGTGGCTATCATGCACTGATCACGTGACTCATCATGCATTAATCACGTGACTGATCATGCACTGATCTCGTTTCGTATCATGCACTGATCACATGACGGTGCATGAACTGATCACGTGGATATTATACACTGATCAAGTAACAGATCAGGTACTAATCACGTGACTGATCATGCACTGATCACGTGGCTATCATGCACTGATCACGTGGCTGATCATGCACTGATCATGTGACTGAGCATGCACTGATCATGTAGCTGATCATGCACTGATCACGATGTTGATCATACACTGATCATGTGACTGAGCATGCACTGATCACGTAGCTGATCATGCACTGATCACGAAGTTGATCATACACTGATCACGTGAGTGTGCATGCACTGATCACGTGGCGGATCATGCAATGATCACGTGGCTGATCATGCACTGATCACGTAGCTCTCATGCACTGATCACATGTCAATCATGCCCGGATCCCGTGGCTGATCATGCACTGATCACCTGACTGATCATGCACTAGTCACCTGGCTATCATGCCTAATCCCGTGGCTGATCATACACTGACCACGTGACTGATCATGCACTGATCACGTGGCTGATCATGCACTGATCTCGAAGCTGATCATACACTGATCACGTGAGTGTGCATGCAATGATCACATGGTTGATCATGCACTGATCACATCGCTGAACATGCTCTGATCCCGTGGGTGATCATGCACTTATCACGCGGCTTATCATACACTGATCACGTGGCTGATCATGCACTAATCACGTTGTGGATGATGCACTGGTCACGTGGCTGATCATACACTGATCACATGACTGATCATGCACTAATCACGTTGTGAGTCATGCACTGATCACGTGGCTGATAATACACTGATTACGTGGCTGATCATACACTGATCACGTGGCTGATCATGCACTGATCACGTGGCTGATCATACTCTGATTACGTGGATGATGATACACTGATTACGTGGCTGATCATACACTGATCACGTGGCTGATCATGCACTGATCACGTGGCTGATCATACTCTGATCACGTGGATGATCATAGACTGATCACGTGACTGCATATGCACTGATCACGTGACTGATCAGGCACTGATCACGTGGCTATCATGCACTGATTACGTGGCTTATCATACATTAATCACGTAACTAAATATGCACTGATCACGAAGCCTATCATACACTGATAATGTGACTGTGCATGCACTAATCACGTGGATGATCATGCACTGATCACGTGGCTTAGCATACAGTGATCACGTGACTGTGCATGAACTGATCACTTTGCTGATCATGCACTGATCACGTGACTGCACATGCACTGATCACGTGGCTCATCATACTGTGATCAAGTTGCTGATAATGCACTGATTACGTGGCTGATCATGCACAGATCATGTAGCTATCATGTGCCGATCACATGGCGATCATGCCCTGATCCCGTGGCTGATCATGCACTGATCGCCTGACTGATCATGCACTAGTCACTTGGCTATCATGCACTGATCAGGTGGCTGATATGCACTGATCACGTGGATGATATGCACTGATCAAGTGGCTGATCATGCACTGATCACGAAGCTGATCATGCAATGATCTCGTGGCTGATCATACACTGATCAAGTGGCTGATCATGCAATGATCACGTGGCTGATCATGCACTGATCAAGTGGGGGATCATGAACTGATCACGTGGCTGCTCATACATTGATCACGTGGCTGATCATGCACTGATCACGTTGTGGATGATGCACTGATCACGTGGCTGAGCATACACTGATCACGTGGCTGATCTTGTACTTATCACGTGGCTGATCATACAGAGATTACATGACTGATTATGCACTAATCACGTTGTGGATCATGCACTGATCACGTTGTGGATCATGCACTGATCACGTGACTGATCTTGCACTGTTAAGCTGGCTATAATACACTGATCTCGTGACTGATCATGCATTCTTCACGTGCCTGATCATGCACTGATCACGTGGCTGATCTTGCACTGATCACGTGGCTGATCCTGCACTGATCACGAGGCTGATAATACACTGATCACGTGACTGTGCATGCAATGATCACTTGGCTGATCATGTACTGATCACGTGGCTGATCATGCACTGATCACGTGACTTCGCATGCCATGATCACGTGACTGATCATGCACTGATCACGTGGCTGATCTTGCACTGATCACGTGGCTGATAATGCACTGATCACTTGACTGATCATTCACTGATCACGTGTCTGATCATGCACTACTCACGTAACTGATCATGGACTGATCACCTGACTGATCATGCACTGATCA
>NW_020191867.1:0-6351 GCF_002263795.3 Bos taurus | reverse complement strand
GAGCCATTCTTCACCTGATGTGTCCAAGATATCACATCAGGGAACCAATTCGCAAGGTGGATTTCTACAAAGAACATCCATGCAAAGGACAAGCCTGCACAGCTCTGTGCACATCTGCCCCCTCCCCCCCTCACAGCCAGCAGCATTTCCAAGTGACCTCCTAAGGCCTTCGCCAAACTACAGGGGCACCTCTGGGCTTCCTGTTTCCCTCATTTTTCGGAATCTTTTCTAAAAAAAAAAGAAAAAAAAAAAAACAAATTAAAAAAAAAAAAAAAAAACCCGCACATTTCTTCGTACAATGCCACAGTGGAAGGAACACAGGCCTTCAATATTAAGACCTAAATTTGCAAAAAACTTGGAGCTTGGTTTTTTGTTTTGTTTGGTTTTGTTTTGTTTGAATCAAACCACCACATCATTTAAAATTTTTACACGTTCTAATTATTCGGTTCCAAAACACCAAACTTGTACTGCACACGGTCCCCATGGAAAGGCCCCCTCAGCAGGACAGCCACAGATGCTGCCATGAAAGGGCAGCAGGGTGCCCTCCTCCCTTGTTTGCTGCCTGGGCGGCCACCGGGTTTTGAAACCCATGCACCCTACTAAGTTTCTAGGGTGCAATTCGTGGACCCTTCCCTTTCCCATCCCAGCAGGTGGTCAAGGGCCCGCTGGCCTCCAAAGTGCCAGAAGCAGGGCTGGGCCAGCCGGCCAGAGTTCAGGGTTCTGGCCCTTGGACTTGCAGCGGACACTCGGCTGCTTGGGAAAACCGCGCGGCTCTGACCTTTCAGCAAAGGGGTGGAGCGGTCAAGGCCTTGAGCCCAAAGGCGAGGCCTTTCTGCGACCGCCAGGTTGTGCCAACAGAGGGCGGACTACGTGGTTCCCTGCTCCACGCAGTCCCAGTTCCCTGACCTGTGGTCCGCACCCCTCCGCCGCGCCCACTGGATGCCGACCCTTGGGGACACAGGAGCGCACGCAATGGGCGTTCCAAGCCGCCACGGCGACCCCCGAGAGGACAACGGGGAACCCCTCCCCTACCCCCGCCAGGAGCGCCCCCCGCCCCGCGCCGCCCCGCCCCTGCCATGCTCCCGGTGCCTTCCCAGCCGCAGTGGGGATCCCCGGAGCACAACTGGGACCGCCCCCCATCCCCGCCACGACCCGATTCCCGACCCGCGCCGCCCGGCTTCGCCCCGCCCCGGGCGCGCTCCCGGTGCGCTGCCCACCTTCACCACGGGCTCCCGGTGAGCCCCGCCCCCACGCCCGGTTCCAGGAGAGCCTCTGGGACCTCGCTCCCGCCGCCCGGTGAAACGGGAGGACAATCCATCCAGCCCACAGAGGCAATCCAAGCTGTCTAGAATTCAGGGATCAAACGAGGGCTACGGAAAGGAAAGACGACCTGACCTAGGAGGGCCATGATATTCTACAGAACCGGACAAAGTTGGTTTCCAAGGAAACTTGATTCCTTGGAACCCGGAAAGCTGGTTCTTTTCATATGCAATTCCAAACCATGAGCTCCTTCCCAAAGCCTGCCTGGCCGCCAGCCCCACCCCCCACTCCCCAGAAAAAACGGCTCAAAGAAATCTTTTCCATCTCAGGCGGAAAACTGGAAGATGTCTTGTCTTGTCTGTCTGGATTGATGTCTGTGTCAGTGTGAGCCTTGTGATTTTTGATAATAGTGCTCAAGTTCTGAGTTCTTATTTCAATGGTCTCAAGACAAGGCAGCCCTTGCAACCCCAACTGCTTCCAATACAAGAAAACTTTGACCTCAGGGAATGTCAGAGTCCCGTGAACTGGGAACTAGTCAATATGAAATATCTAGTAGTTTTGTTTTTGCTCCTCTACTGTAGACATGTCTAAGAGTCATCAACATGAAGCACAAAATGTTCATAGTGCCTCGGTTTGTTCTAAGGTAAAAATTGCTATATCGTTCTATCTGTCACAAGCTTGTCAACAAGAAAGTACCTCGAAAGAACAGGAACAAAACGAAAAATTAAATGTGATATGAGCTTTTAGATAAACTATGAACACTAATTACACTCGAAAATATCTGCCTATGAGAGTCTTGATTGAAGGCAGAGGAGAAGGGGACGACAGAGGCTAAGATGGTTGGATGGCATCACTGATTCGATGGACATGAGTTTGAGCAAGCCCCTGGAGTTGGTGATGGACACGGAAGCCCAGCGTCCTGCAGGCCACGGGGTCCCAAAGAGTCAGACACGACTGAGCCACTGAACTGAACTGAACATACAATCGTTTCTCCAGGTGTTTTGGTTACCCGAGTTTCTATCCTGTGCTAAACTAAGTGACGACAGTGTACTGAAGAGCTGGGTCATTTCCAAATAAATTAAAGTTCTGAAACATTCACGCCTTGAAAGGACCTCCCTTTTACACAGAAACAAAAGAGATTTTTGACTATCCAATAAGAGTGTCTGGCACCATCCTGACATGTGAAACGTAAGAAAGCAATTTTTTTTTGTTTTGTTTGGTTCTGATCTTGGGTGTGTGTGTGTGTGTGTGTGTGTGTGTGTGTGTGTGTGCGTGCGTGCGGGGGAGGGGAGGGGCGCTACTATCACTGATAGGTATGTTCACCAATCTGTCGAATGCCAATATAAAAGTCAGTTCTTGGTTGCTGAAGGGAACTGTATGACTTGGTATTAAAAGAAGGTATGTGGCATGAAATCGCATTTTCTGAAGGAAAACGACGTCGTTCTTTCTTCCAGGTGGCAGTTTCAGGATGGGAGAAGCAAAGGAATGGGTACAGAATGGGATCAGGAGGTTGTAGGGAACGTGGACCCCCAGAAAAGAGTGTTGTGCCTAGCACAAGGTTTCTTGAGAGGTTGAACTGCCTTTGCTAATGGATTTTAAGTTTCTTTACCTCTTCCGTGATCTCTTCTAGGTTGACCTAGAAGAGAAATCTTTTGTTAGCTTTGGCTAAGTGGAGAAGTATTGCTTCACGGTGACTTGTGTGATCCTACCTGACTGTTCTAAACCCTTTTGATATCTATGCACTGCTGCTGCTGCTGCTGCTGCTGCTGCTGCTGCGAAGTCGTTTCAGTCGTGTCCGAGTCTGTGTGACCCCATGGACGGCAGCCCACCAGGCCCCGCAGTCCCTGGGGTTCTCTAGGCAAGAACACTGGAGTGGGTTGCCATGTCCTCCTCCAATGCATGAAAGTGAAATGTGAAAGTGAAGTCGCTCAGTCGTGCCCGACTCTGAGCGACCCCATGGACTGCAGCCTACCAGGCTCTTCCGTCCATGAGATTTTCCAGGCAAGAGTACTGGAGTGGGGTGCCATTGCCTTCTCCCATATCTATTCACAAGCCTGCCTAAATCATTGACTTCTAGCCACCTTTGGGATGCCAATGACCACCCAGCCTTACCAGGCCACAGAGGAGAGAAAACATTTACCACAGGAGGTCCGGGTAAGGAACAAGGAACTAACAAGCTCCCACCAACCAGGATTCTGCAGAGGTCAACAAGAGGTCAGCAAGAGATGGGAGACTGCAGTCCAGAGGTCCTAGCAAATTCCAGCGAGCAGCAAAGACCCAGCATAGTCAAAACGAATTCAATGTTACCCAAAACAAATAAATAAACGGACAGAAGTTCTTGGAACACATGACTGAGGTTAGGGGTGAGGCAGTACATGTATGTGCCAGGATACTCTTAAAGTATACTATTAACATAGATGAGGAGAACAAGGTAGGAGGAAAACTTACTGTTTGGTTCAGGTCGCTTCTGAGCCTTTTGGGGGAACCGACCTGAAGCCAGAGTCTAGCCGAAATACACAGGCTTTGAACATCGCTGAAGACCAACATTTCCTAAGGAAAAAACGCATTGCTTAGCTCAAGGTTTGTCTGGGAAATTCTTACACATCAGGAGATGGCTCCGAGGTGGATTTCTACAAAGAACATCCATGCAAAGGACAAGCCTGCACAGCTCTGTGCACATCTGCCCCCTCCCCCCCTCACAGCCAGCAGCATTTCCAAGTGACCTCCTAAGGCCTTCGCCAAACTACAGGGGCACCTCTGGGCTTCCTGTTTCCCTCATTTTTCGGAATCTTTTCTAAAAAAAAAAGAAAAAAAAAAAACAAATTAAAAAAAAAAAAAAAAACCCGCACATTTCTTCGTACAATGCCACAGTGGAAGGAACACAGGCCTTCAATATTAAGACCTAAATTTGCAAAAAACTTGGAGCTTGGTTTTTTGTTTTGTTTGGTTTTGTTTTGTTTGAATCAAACCACCACATCATTTAAAATTTTTACACGTTCTAATTATTCGGTTCCAAAACACCAAACTTGTACTGCACACGGTCCCCATGGAAAGGCCCCCTCAGCAGGACAGCCACAGATGCTGCCATGAAAGGGCAGCAGGGTGCCCTCCTCCCTTGTTTGCTGCCTGGGCGGCCACCGGGTTTTGAAACCCATGCACCCTACTAAGTTTCTAGGGTGCAATTCGTGGACCCTTCCCTTTCCCATCCCAGCAGGTGGTCAAGGGCCCGCTGGCCTCCAAAGTGCCAGAAGCAGGGCTGGGCCAGCCGGCCAGAGTTCAGGGTTCTGGCCCTTGGACTTGCAGCGGACACTCGGCTGCTTGGGAAAACCGCGCGGCTCTGACCTTTCAGCAAAGGGGTGGAGCGGTCAAGGCCTTGAGCCCAAAGGCGAGGCCTTTCTGCGACCGCCAGGTTGTGCCAACAGAGGGCGGACTACGTGGTTCCCTGCTCCACGCAGTCCCAGTTCCCTGACCTGTGGTCCGCACCCCTCCGCCGCGCCCACTGGATGCCGACCCTTGGGGACACAGGAGCGCACGCAATGGGCGTTCCAAGCCGCCACGGCGACCCCCGAGAGGACAACGGGGAACCCCTCCCCTACCCCCGCCAGGAGCGCCCCCCGCCCCGCGCCGCCCCGCCCCTGCCATGCTCCCGGTGCCTTCCCAGCCGCAGTGGGGATCCCCGGAGCACAACTGGGACCGCCCCCCATCCCCGCCACGACCCGATTCCCGACCCGCGCCGCCCGGCTTCGCCCCGCCCCGGGCGCGCTCCCGGTGCGCTGCCCACCTTCACCACGGGCTCCCGGTGAGCCCCGCCCCCACGCCCGGTTCCAGGAGAGCCTCTGGGACCTCGCTCCCGCCGCCCGGTGAAACGGGAGGACAATCCATCCAGCCCACAGAGGCAATCCAAGCTGTCTAGAATTCAGGGATCAAACGAGGGCTACGGAAAGGAAAGACGACCTGACCTAGGAGGGCCATGATATTCTACAGAACCGGACAAAGTTGGTTTCCAAGGAAACTTGATTCCTTGGAACCCGGAAAGCTGGTTCTTTTCATATGCAATTCCAAACCATGAGCTCCTTCCCAAAGCCTGCCTGGCCGCCAGCCCCACCCCCCACTCCCCAGAAAAAACGGCTCAAAGAAATCTTTTCCATCTCAGGCGGAAAACTGGAAGATGTCTTGTCTTGTCTGTCTGGATTGATGTCTGTGTCAGTGTGAGCCTTGTGATTTTTGATAATAGTGCTCAAGTTCTGAGTTCTTATTTCAATGGTCTCAAGACAAGGCAGCCCTTGCAACCCCAACTGCTTCCAATACAAGAAAACTTTGACCTCAGGGAATGTCAGAGTCCCGTGAACTGGGAACTAGTCAATATGAAATATCTAGTAGTTTTGTTTTTGCTCCTCTACTGTAGACATGTCTAAGAGTCATCAACATGAAGCACAAAATGTTCATAGTGCCTCGGTTTGTTCTAAGGTAAAAATTGCTATATCGTTCTATCTGTCACAAGCTTGTCAACAAGAAAGTACCTCGAAAGAACAGGAACAAAACGAAAAATTAAATGTGATATGAGCTTTTAGATAAACTATGAACACTAATTACACTCGAAAATATCTGCCTATGAGAGTCTTGATTGAAGGCAGAGGAGAAGGGGACGACAGAGGCTAAGATGGTTGGATGGCATCACTGATTCGATGGACATGAGTTTGAGCAAGCCCCTGGAGTTGGTGATGGACACGGAAGCCCAGCGTCCTGCAGGCCACGGGGTCCCAAAGAGTCAGACACGACTGAGCCACTGAACTGAACTGAACATACAATCGTTTCTCCAGGTGTTTTGGTTACCCGAGTTTCTATCCTGTGCTAAACTAAGTGACGACAGTGTACTGAAGAGCTGGGTCATTTCCAAATAAATTAAAGTTCTGAAACATTCACGCCTTGAAAGGACCTCCCTTTTACACAGAAACAAAAGAGATTTTTGACTATCCAATAAGCATAACAGTGTCGGCACCATATCTCTTTCTCAAGATGATTATTTGCCAGCTGAGCAGCATGACTTCCTCACAGCTGCAGTTTCCATGTGAAACGTATGATTTATTGAAG
>NW_020191866.1:0-18180 GCF_002263795.3 Bos taurus | reverse complement strand
TGCCTGATATTCGCCAGCAGAGCCGCGCGACACCTGCCTGCTCATCTGCCTGATACTCGCCAGCTGAGTCACGCCACACCTGCCTGCTCATCTGCTTGATACTCGCTAACGGAGCCGCGCGACACCTGCCTGCTCATCTGCCTGATTCTCGCCAGCAGAGCCGCGTGACACCTGCCCGCTCATCTGCCTGATACTCAGCAACGGAGCCGCGCGACACCTGCCCTCATCTGCCTGATACTTGCCAGCGGAGCCGCGTGACACCTGCCTGCTCATCTGCCTGATACTCGCCAGTGGAGCCGCGCGACACCTGCCCGTTCATCTGCCTGATACGCGCCAACGGAGCCGCGCGACACCTGCCTGCTCATCTGCCTGATACTCGCCAGCAGAGCCCCGCGACACCTGCCCGCTCATCTGCCTGATACGCGCCAGACGGAGCCGCGCGAACCTGCCCTCTCATCTGCTGATACTTGCCAGCGGAGCCGCCGACACCTGCCTTGCTCATCTGCCTGATGCTCGCGAGCTGACCCCGCGACACCTGCCGGCTCATCAGCCTGATACTCGCCCAGCGGGAGCCGCGCGACACCTGCCCGCTCATCTGCCTGAATCTCGCCAGCTGGAGTCGCGCGACACGCTGGCCTGCTCATCTGCCTTGATACTCTCCACCGGAGCGCGCGACTCCTGCCGCCATCAGACTGATACTCGCCAGCGGAGCCGCGCGACACCTGCTTGCTCATCTTCCTGATACTCGACAGCTGAGCCCGCGACACCTGCCTGCTCATCTGCCTGATACTCGCCAGCGGAGCCGCGGACAACTGCCCGCTCATCTGCCTGATACTCGCCAGATGAGCCACGCGACACCTGCCCGCTCATCTGCCTGATACTCGCCAGCTGAGCCTCGCGACACCTGCCTGCTCATCTGCCTGATACTCGCCAGCGGAGCCGCGGGACAACTGCCCGCTCATCTGCCTGATACTCGCCAGATGAGCCGCGGGACACCTGCCCGCTCATCTGCCTGATACGAGCCAGCGGAGCCGCGCGACACCTGCTTGCTCATCTGCCTGATACGCGCCAGCGGAGCCGCGCGACACCTGCCTGCTCATCTGCCTGATACGCGCCAGCGGAGCCGCGGGACAACTGCCTGCTCATCTGGCTGAAACTCGCCAGCTGAGCCCCGCGACACTTGCCCGCTCATCTGCCTAATAATCGCCAGCTGAGCTCCGCGACACCTGCCTGCTCATCAGCCTGATACTCGCCAGCTGAGTCGCGCGACACCTGCCCGCTCATCAGCCTGATACTCGCCAGCTGAGCCCCGCGACACCTGCCCGCTCATCAGCCTGATACTCGCGAGCTGACCCCCGCGACACCTGCCGGCTCATCAGCCTGATACTCGCCAGCTGAGCCGCGCGACACCTGCCCGCTCATCTGCCTGATACTCGCCAGCTGAGTCGCGCCACACCTGCCTGCTCATCTGCTTGATACTCTCCACCGGAGCCGCGCGACTCCTGCCCGCTCATCAGACTGATACTCGCCAGCGGAGCCGCGCGACACCTGCTTGCTCATCTTCCTGATACTCGACAGCTGAGCCCCGCGACACCTGCCTGCTCATCTGCCTTATACTCGCCAGCAGAGCCGCGCGACACCTGCCCGCTCATCTGCCTGATACGCGCCACCGGAGCCGCGCGACCTCTGCCCGCTCATCTGCCTGATACTCGGCAACAGAGCCGCGCGACACCTGCCCGCTCATCTGCCTGATACGCGCCAACGGAGCCGCGCGACCTCTGCCCGCTCATCTGCCTGATACTCGGCAACGGAGTCGCGCGACACCTGCCTGCTCATCTGCCTGATACTCGCCAGCGGAGCCGCGGGACAACTGCCTGCTCATCTGCCTGATACTCGCCAGCTGATCCCCGCGACACTTGCCCGCTTGTCTGCCTAATTATCGCCAGCTGAGCCACTCGACACCTGCCTTCTCATCAGCCTGATACTCGCCAGCTGAGCCGCGCGACTCCTGCCCGCTCATCAGCCTGATACTCGCCAGCTGAGCCGCGCGACACCTGCCCGCTCATCAGCCTGATACTCGCCAGCTGAGCCCCGCGACACCTGCCCACTCATCAGCCTGATACTCGCAAGCTGAGCCACGCCACACCTTACTGCTCATCTGCCTGATACTCGCCAGCTGAGCCCCGCGACACCTGCCCGCTCATCTGCCTGATACTCGCCAGATGAGCCGCGCGACACCTGCCCGCTCATCTGCCTGATACTCGCCAGCTGAGCCGCGCGACACCTGCCCGCTCATCTGACTGATAATCGCCAGCTGGTCCGCGCGATACCTGCCCACTCATCTGCCTGATACTCGCCAGCTGAGCCTCGCGACACCTGCCTGCTCATCTGACTGATAATCGCCAGCTGGTCCGCGCGATACCTGCCCACCCATCTGCCTGATACTCGCCAGCTGAGCCGCGCGACACCTGCCCGCTCATCTGCCTGATACTCGCCAGCTGAGCCGCGCGACACCTGCCCGCTCATCTGCCTGATACTCGCCAGATGAGCCGCGCGACACCTGCCCGCTCATCTGCCTGATACTCGCCAGCTGAGCCGCGCGACACCTGCCCGCTCATCTGCCTGATACTCGCCAGCTGAGCCTCGCGACACCTGCCTGCTCATCTGCCTGATACTCGCCAGCGGAGCCGCGGGACAACTGCCCGCTCATCTGCCTGATACTCGCCAGATGAGCCGCGCGACACCTGCCCGCTCATCTGCCTGATACTCGCCAGCTGAGCCTCGCGACACCTGCCTGCTCATCTGCCTGATACTCGCCAGCGGAGCCGCGGGACAACTGCCCGCTCATCTGCCTGATACTCGCCAGATGAGCCGCGCGACACCTGCCCGCTCATCTGCCTGATACGCGCCAGCGGAGCCGCGCGACACCTGCTTGCTCATCTGCCTGATACGCGCCAGCGGAGCCGCGCGACACCTGCCTGCTCATCTGCCTGATACGCGCCAGCGGAGCCGCGGGACAACTGCCTGCTCATCTGGCTGAAACTCGCCAGCTGAGCCCCGCGACACTTGCCCGCTCATCTGCCTAATAATCGCCAGCTGAGCTCCGCGACACCTGCCTGCTCATCAGCCTGATACTCGCCAGCTGAGTCGCGCGACACCTGCCCGCTCATCAGCCTGATACTCGCCAGCTGAGCCCCGCGACACCTGCCCGCTCATCAGCCTGATACTCGCGAGCTGACCCCCGCGACACCTGCCGGCTCATCAGCCTGATACTCGCCAGCTGAGCCGCGCGACACCTGCCCGCTCATCTGCCTGATACTCGCCAGCTGAGTCGCGCCACACCTGCCTGCTCATGTGCTTGATACTCTCCACCGGAGCCGCGCGACTCCTGCCCGCTCATCAGATTGATACTCGCCAGCGGAGCCGCGCGACACCTGCTTGCTCATCTTCCTGATACTCGACAGCTGAGCCCCGCGACACCTGCCTGCTCATCTGCCTTATACTCGCCAGCAGAGCCGCGCGACACCTGCCCGCTCATCTGCCTGATACGCGCCACCGGAGCCGCGCGACCTCTGCCCGCTCATCTGCCTGATACTCGGCAACAGAGCCGCGCGACACCTGTCCGCTCATCTGCCTGATACGCGCCAACGGAGCCGCGCGACCTCTGCCCGCTCATCTGCCTGATACTCGGCAACGGAGTCGCGCGACACCTGCCTGCTCATCTGCCTGATACTCGCCAGCGGAGCCGCGGGACAACTGCCTGCTCATCTGCCTGATACTCGCCAGCTGAGCCCCGCGACACTTGCCCGCTTGTCTGCCTAATAATCGCCAGCTGAGCCACTCGACACCTGCCTGCTCATCAGCCTGATACTCGCCAGCTGAGCCGCGCGACTCCTGCCCGCTCATCAGCCTGATACTCGCCAGCTGAGCCGCGCGACACCTGCCCGCTCATCAGCCTGATACTCGCCAGCTGAGCCCCGCGACACCTGCCCACTCATCAGCCTGATACTCGCAAGCTGAGCCACGCCACACCTTACTGCTCATCTGCCTGATACTCGCCAGCTGAGCCCCGCGACACCTGCCCGCTCATCTGCCTGATAATCGCCAGCTAGTCCGCGCGATACCTGCCCACTCATCTGCCTGATACTCGCCAGCTGAGCCTCGCGACACCTGCCCCCTCATCTGACTGATAATCGCCAGCTAGTCCGCGCGATACCTGCCCACTCATCTGCCTGATACTCGCCAGCTGAGCCCCGCGACACCTGCCTGCTCATCTGCCTGATACTCGCAAGCTGAGCCATGCCACACCTTACTGCTCATCTGCCTGATACTCGCCAGCTGAGCCCCGCGACACCTGCCCGCTCATCTGCCTGATACTCGCCAGGTGAGCCGCGCGACACATGCCCGCTCATCTGCCTGATACTCGCCAGCTGAGCCCCGCGACACCTGCCCGCTCATCAGCCTGATACTCGCCATCTGAGCCGCGCGACACCTGCCCGCTCATCTGCCTGATACTCGCCAGCTGAGCCGCGCGACAACTGCCGGCTCATCTGCCTGATACTCGCCAGCTGAGTCACGCCACACCTGCCTGCTCATCTGCTTGACACTCGCTAACGGAGCCGCGCGACTCCTGCCCGCTCATCAGACTGATACTCGCCAGCGGAGCCGCGCGACACCTGCCTGCTCATCTGCCTGATACTTGCCAGTGGAGCCGCGCGACACCTGCCCTCTCATCTGCCTGATACTTGCCAGTGGAGCCGCGCGACACCTGCCTGCTCATCTGCCTGATACTCGCCAGCGGAGCCGCGCGACACCTGCCTGCTCATCTGCCTGATACTCGCCAGCGGAGCCGCGGGACAACTGCCTGCTCATCTGCCTGAAACTCGCCAACGGAGCCCCGCGACACTTGCCCGCTCATCTGCCTAATAATCGCCAGCTGAGCCGCGCGACACCTGCCTGCTCATCTGCCTGATACTCGCCAGCGGAGCCGCGGGACAACTGCCTGCTCATCTGCCTGAAACTCGCCAACGGAGCCCCGCGACACTTGCCCGCTCATCTGCCTAATAATCGCCAGCTGAGCCGCGCGACACCTGCCTGCTCATCTGCCTGATACTCGCCAGCAGAGCCGCGCGACACCTGCCCGCTCATCTGCCTGATACGCGACAAGGGAGCCGCGTGACCTCTGCCCGCTCATCTGCCTGATACTCGGCAACGGAGCCGCGCGACACCTGCCCTCTCATCTGCCTGATACTCGCCAGCGGAGCCGCGGGACAACTGCCTGCTCATCTGCCTGATACTCGCCAGCTGAGCCCCGCAACACTTGCCCGCTCATCTGCCTAATAATCACCAGCTGAGCCCCGCGACACCTGCCCGCTCATCAGCCTGATACTCGCCAGCTGAGCCCCGCGACACCTGCCCGCTCATCAGCCTGATACTCGCGAGCTGAGCCCCGCGACACCTGCCCGCTCATCAGCCTGATACTCGCCAGCTGAGCCGCGCGACACCTGCCCGCTCATCAGCCTGATACTCGCCAGCAGAGCCGCGCGACACCTGCCCGTTCATCTGCCTGATACTCGCCAGCTGAGTCGCGCGACACCTGCCTGCTCATCTGCCTGATACTCGCCAGCTGAGCCGCGCGACACCTGCCTGCTCATCTGCCTGATTCTCGCCAGCAGAGCCGCGCGACACCTGCCCGCTCATCTGCCTGATACGCGCCAACGGAGCCGCGCGACCTCTGCCCGCTCATCTGCCTGATACTCGGCAACGAAGCCGCGCGACACCTGCCCTCTCATCTGCCTGATACTTGCCAGCGGAGCCGCGCGACACCTGCCTGCTCATCTGCCTGATACTCGCCAGTGGAGCCGCGCGACACCTGCCTGCTCATCTGCCTGATCCTCGCCAGCGGAGCCGCGGGACAACTGCCCGCTCATCTGCCTGATACTCGCCAGCGGAGCCCCGCGACACCTGCCCGCTCATCAGCCTGATACTCGCCAGCAGAGCCGCGCGACACCTGCCCGCTCATCTGCCTGATACTCGCCAGCTGAGTCGCGCGACACCTGCCTGCTCATCTGCCTGATACTCGCCAGTAGAGCCGCGCGACACCTGCCTGCTCATCTGCCTGATACTCGCCAGCTGAGTCACGCCACACCTGCCTGCTCATCTGCTTGATACTCGCTAACGGAGCCGCGCGACTCCTGCCCGCTCATCAGACTGATACTCGCCAGCGGAGCCGCGCGACACCTGATTGCTCATCTTCCTGATACTCGCCAGCTGATCCCCGCGACACCTGCCTGCTCATCTGCCTGATACTCGCCAGCTGAGCCGCGCGACACCTGCCTGCTCATCTGCCTGATTCTCGCCAGCAGAGCCGCGCGACACCTGCCCGCTCATCTGCCTGATACGCGCCAACGGAGCCGCGCGACCTCTGCCCGCTCATCTGCCTGATACTCGGCAACGGAGCCGCGCGACACCTGCCCTCTCATCTGCCTGATACTTGCCAGCGGAGCCGCGTGACACCTGCCTGCTCATCTGCCTGATACTCGCCAGTGGAGCTGCGCGACACCTGCCTGCTCATCTGCCTGATACTCGCCAGCGGAGCCGCGTGACACCTGCCTGCTCATCTGCCTGATACTCGGCAACGAAGCCGCGCGACACCTGCCCTCTCATCTGCCTGATACTTGCCAGCGGAGCCGCGCGACACCTGCCTGCTCATCTGCCTGATACTCGCCAGTGGAGCCGCGCGACACCTGCCTGCTCATCTGCCTGATACTCGCCAGCGGAGCCGCGGGACAACTGCCTGCTCATCTGCCTGATACTCGCCAGCTGAGCCCCGCGACACCTGCCCGCTCATCAGCCTGATACTCGCCAGCAGAGCTGCGCGACACCTGCCCGCTCATCTGCCTGATACTCGCCAGCTGAGTCGCGCGACACCTGCCTGCTCATCTGCCTGATATTCGCCAGCAGAGCCGCGCGACACCTGCCTGCTCATCTGCCTGATACTCGCCAGCTGAGTCACGCCACACCTGCCTGCTCATCTGCTTGATACTCGCTAACGGAGCCGCGCGACACCTGCCTGCTCATCTGCCTGATTCTCGCCAGCAGAGCCGCGTGACACCTGCCCGCTCATCTGCCTGATACTCAGCAACGGAGCCGCGCGACACCTGCCCTCTCATCTGCCTGATACTTGCCAGCGGAGCCGCGTGACACCTGCCTGCTCATCTGCCTGATACTCGCCAGTGGAGCCGCGCGACACCTGCCCGTTCATCTGCCTGATACGCGCCAACGGAGCCGCGCGACACCTGCCTGCTCATCTGCCTGATACTCGCCAGCAGAGCCGCGCGACACCTGCCCGCTCATCTGCCTGATACGCGCCAACGGAGCCGCGCGACACCTGCCCTCTCATCTGCCTGATACTTGCCAGCGGAGCCGCGCGACACCTGCCTGCTCATCTGCCTGATGCTCGCGAGCTGACCCCCGCGACACCTGCCGGCTCATCAGCCTGATACTCGCCAGCTGAGCCGCGCGACACCTGCCCGCTCATCTGCCTGATACTCGCCAGCTGAGTCGCGCCACACCTGCCTGCTCATCTGCTTGATACTCTCCACCGGAGCCGCGCGACTCCTGCCCGCTCATCAGACTGATACTCGCCAGCGGAGCCGCGCGACACCTGCTTGCTCATCTTCCTGATACTCGACAGCTGAGCCCCGCGACACCTGCCTGCTCATCTGCCTTATACTCGCCAGCAGAGCCGCGCGACACCTGCCCGCTCATCTGCCTGATACGCGCCACCGGAGCCGCGCGACCTCTGCCCGCTCATCTGCCTGATACTCGGCAACGGAGTCGCGCGACACCTGCCTGCTCATCTGCCTGATACTCGCCAGCGGAGCCGCCCGACACCTGACTGCTCATCTGCCTGATACTCGCCAGCGGAGCCGCGGGACAACTGCTTGCTCATCTGCCTGATACGAGCCAGCGGAGCCGCGCGACACCTGCTTGCTCATCTGCCTGATACGCGCCAGCGGAGCCGCGCGACACCTGCCTGCTCATCTGCCTGATACGCGCCAGCGGAGCCGCGGGACAACTGCCTGCTCATCTGGCTGAAACTCGCCAGCTGAGCCCCGCGACACTTGCCCGCTCATCTGCCTAATAATCGCCAGCTGAGCTCCGCGACACCTGCCTGCTCATCAGCCTGATACTCGCCAGCTGAGTCGCGCGACACCTGCCCGCTCATCAGCCTGATACTCGCCAGCTGAGCCCCGCGACACCTGCCCGCTCATCAGCCTGATACTCGCGAGCTGACCCCCGCGACACCTGCCGGCTCATCAGCCTGATACTCGCCAGCTGAGCCGCGCGACACCTGCCCGCTCATCTGCCTGATACTCGCCAGCTGAGTCGCGCCACACCTGCCTGCTCATCTGCTTGATACTCTCCACCGGAGCCGCGCGACTCCTGCCCGCTCATCAGACTGATACTCGCCAGCGGAGCCGCGCGACACCTGCTTGCTCATCTTCCTGATACTCGACAGCTGAGCCCCGCGACACCTGCCTGCTCATCTGCCTTATACTCGCCAGCAGAGCCGCGCGACACCTGCCCGCTCATCTGCCTGATACGCGCCACCGGAGCCGCGCGACCTCTGCCCGCTCATCTGCCTGATACTCGGCAACAGAGCCGCGCGACACCTGCCCGCTCATCTGCCTGATACGCGCCAACGGAGCCGCGCGACCTCTGCCCGCTCATCTGCCTGATACTCGGCAACGGAGTCGCGCGACACCTGCCTGCTCATCTGCCTGATACTCGCCAGCGGAGCCGCGGGACAACTGCCTGCTCATCTGCCTGATACTCGCCAGCTGATCCCCGCGACACTTGCCCGCTTGTCTGCCTAATTATCGCCAGCTGAGCCACTCGACACCTGCCTTCTCATCAGCCTGATACTCGCCAGCTGAGCCGCGCGACTCCTGCCCGCTCATCAGCCTGATACTCGCCAGCTGAGCCGCGCGACACCTGCCCGCTCATCAGCCTGATACTCGCCAGCTGAGCCCCGCGACACCTGCCCACTCATCAGCCTGATACTCGCAAGCTGAGCCACGCCACACCTTACTGCTCATCTGCCTGATACTCGCCAGCTGAGCCCCGCGACACCTGCCCGCTCATCTGCCTGATACTCGCCAGATGAGCCGCGCGACACCTGCCCGCTCATCTGCCTGATACTCGCCAGCTGAGCCGCGCGACACCTGCCCGCTCATCTGACTGATAATCGCCAGCTGGTCCGCGCGATACCTGCCCACTCATCTGCCTGATACTCGCCAGCTGAGCCTCGCGACACCTGCCTGCTCATCTGACTGATAATCGCCAGCTGGTCCGCGCGATACCTGCCCACCCATCTGCCTGATACTCGCCAGCTGAGCCGCGCGACACCTGCCCGCTCATCTGCCTGATACTCGCCAGCTGAGCCGCGCGACACCTGCCCGCTCATCTGCCTGATACTCGCCAGATGAGCCGCGCGACACCTGCCCGCTCATCTGCCTGATACTCGCCAGCTGAGCCGCGCGACACCTGCCCGCTCATCTGCCTGATACTCGCCAGCTGAGCCTCGCGACACCTGCCTGCTCATCTGCCTGATACTCGCCAGCGGAGCCGCGGGACAACTGCCCGCTCATCTGCCTGATACTCGCCAGATGAGCCGCGCGACACCTGCCCGCTCATCTGCCTGATACTCGCCAGCTGAGCCTCGCGACACCTGCCTGCTCATCTGCCTGATACTCGCCAGCGGAGCCGCGGGACAACTGCCCGCTCATCTGCCTGATACTCGCCAGATGAGCCGCGCGACACCTGCCCGCTCATCTGCCTGATACGCGCCAGCGGAGCCGCGCGACACCTGCTTGCTCATCTGCCTGATACGCGCCAGCGGAGCCGCGCGACACCTGCCTGCTCATCTGCCTGATACGCGCCAGCGGAGCCGCGGGACAACTGCCTGCTCATCTGGCTGAAACTCGCCAGCTGAGCCCCGCGACACTTGCCCGCTCATCTGCCTAATAATCGCCAGCTGAGCTCCGCGACACCTGCCTGCTCATCAGCCTGATACTCGCCAGCTGAGTCGCGCGACACCTGCCCGCTCATCAGCCTGATACTCGCCAGCTGAGCCCCGCGACACCTGCCCGCTCATCAGCCTGATACTCGCGAGCTGACCCCCGCGACACCTGCCGGCTCATCAGCCTGATACTCGCCAGCTGAGCCGCGCGACACCTGCCCGCTCATCTGCCTGATACTCGCCAGCTGAGTCGCGCCACACCTGCCTGCTCATGTGCTTGATACTCTCCACCGGAGCCGCGCGACTCCTGCCCGCTCATCAGATTGATACTCGCCAGCGGAGCCGCGCGACACCTGCTTGCTCATCTTCCTGATACTCGACAGCTGAGCCCCGCGACACCTGCCTGCTCATCTGCCTTATACTCGCCAGCAGAGCCGCGCGACACCTGCCCGCTCATCTGCCTGATACGCGCCACCGGAGCCGCGCGACCTCTGCCCGCTCATCTGCCTGATACTCGGCAACAGAGCCGCGCGACACCTGTCCGCTCATCTGCCTGATACGCGCCAACGGAGCCGCGCGACCTCTGCCCGCTCATCTGCCTGATACTCGGCAACGGAGTCGCGCGACACCTGCCTGCTCATCTGCCTGATACTCGCCAGCGGAGCCGCGGGACAACTGCCTGCTCATCTGCCTGATACTCGCCAGCTGAGCCCCGCGACACTTGCCCGCTTGTCTGCCTAATAATCGCCAGCTGAGCCACTCGACACCTGCCTGCTCATCAGCCTGATACTCGCCAGCTGAGCCGCGCGACTCCTGCCCGCTCATCAGCCTGATACTCGCCAGCTGAGCCGCGCGACACCTGCCCGCTCATCAGCCTGATACTCGCCAGCTGAGCCCCGCGACACCTGCCCACTCATCAGCCTGATACTCGCAAGCTGAGCCACGCCACACCTTACTGCTCATCTGCCTGATACTCGCCAGCTGAGCCCCGCGACACCTGCCCGCTCATCTGCCTGATAATCGCCAGCTAGTCCGCGCGATACCTGCCCACTCATCTGCCTGATACTCGCCAGCTGAGCCTCGCGACACCTGCCCCCTCATCTGACTGATAATCGCCAGCTAGTCCGCGCGATACCTGCCCACTCATCTGCCTGATACTCGCCAGCTGAGCCCCGCGACACCTGCCTGCTCATCTGCCTGATACTCGCAAGCTGAGCCATGCCACACCTTACTGCTCATCTGCCTGATACTCGCCAGCTGAGCCCCGCGACACCTGCCCGCTCATCTGCCTGATACTCGCCAGGTGAGCCGCGCGACACATGCCCGCTCATCTGCCTGATACTCGCCAGCTGAGCCCCGCGACACCTGCCCGCTCATCAGCCTGATACTCGCCATCTGAGCCGCGCGACACCTGCCCGCTCATCTGCCTGATACTCGCCAGCTGAGCCGCGCGACAACTGCCGGCTCATCTGCCTGATACTCGCCAGCTGAGTCACGCCACACCTGCCTGCTCATCTGCTTGACACTCGCTAACGGAGCCGCGCGACTCCTGCCCGCTCATCAGACTGATACTCGCCAGCGGAGCCGCGCGACACCTGCCTGCTCATCTGCCTGATACTTGCCAGTGGAGCCGCGCGACACCTGCCCTCTCATCTGCCTGATACTTGCCAGTGGAGCCGCGCGACACCTGCCTGCTCATCTGCCTGATACTCGCCAGCGGAGCCGCGCGACACCTGCCTGCTCATCTGCCTGATACTCGCCAGCGGAGCCGCGGGACAACTGCCTGCTCATCTGCCTGAAACTCGCCAACGGAGCCCCGCGACACTTGCCCGCTCATCTGCCTAATAATCGCCAGCTGAGCCGCGCGACACCTGCCTGCTCATCTGCCTGATACTCGCCAGCGGAGCCGCGGGACAACTGCCTGCTCATCTGCCTGAAACTCGCCAACGGAGCCCCGCGACACTTGCCCGCTCATCTGCCTAATAATCGCCAGCTGAGCCGCGCGACACCTGCCTGCTCATCTGCCTGATACTCGCCAGCAGAGCCGCGCGACACCTGCCCGCTCATCTGCCTGATACGCGACAAGGGAGCCGCGTGACCTCTGCCCGCTCATCTGCCTGATACTCGGCAACGGAGCCGCGCGACACCTGCCCTCTCATCTGCCTGATACTCGCCAGCGGAGCCGCGGGACAACTGCCTGCTCATCTGCCTGATACTCGCCAGCTGAGCCCCGCAACACTTGCCCGCTCATCTGCCTAATAATCACCAGTTGAGCCCCGCGACACCTGCCCGCTCATCAGCCTGATACTCGCCAGCTGAGCCCCGCGACACCTGCCCGCTCATCAGCCTGATACTCGCGAGCTGAGCCCCGCGACACCTGCCCGCTAATCAGCCTGATACTCGCCAGCTGAGCCGCGCGACACCTGCCCGCTCATCAGCCTGATACTCGCCAGCAGAGCCGCGCGACACCTGCCCGTTCATCTGCCTGATACTCGCCAGCTGAGTCGCGCGACACCTGCCTGCTCATCTGCCTGATACTCGCCAGCTGAGCCGCGCGACACCTGCCTGCTCATCTGCCTGATTCTCGCCAGCAGAGCCGCGCGACACCTGCCCGCTCATCTGCCTGATACGCGCCAACGGAGCCGCGCGACCTCTGCCCGCTCATCTGCCTGATACTCGGCAACGAAGCCGCGCGACACCTGCCCTCTCATCTGCCTGATACTTGCCAGCGGAGCCGCGCGACACCTGCCTGCTCATCTGCCTGATACTCGCCAGTGGAGCCGCGCGACACCTGCCTGCTCATCTGCCTGATCCTCGCCAGCGGAGCCGCGGGACAACTGCCCGCTCATCTGCCTGATACTCGCCAGCGGAGCCCCGCGACACCTGCCCGCTCATCAGCCTGATACTCGCCAGCAGAGCCGCGCGACACCTGCCCGCTCATCTGCCTGATACTCGCCAGCTGAGTCACGCGACACCTGCCTGCTCATCTGCCTGATACTCGCCAGTAGAGCCGCGCGACACCTGCCTGCTCATCTGCCTGATACTCGCCAGCTGAGTCACGCCACACCTGCCTGCTCATCTGCTTGATACTCGCTAACGGAGCCGCGCGACTCCTGCCCGCTCATCAGACTGATACTCGCCAGCGGAGCCGCGCGACACCTGATTGCTCATCTTCCTGATACTCGCCAGCTGATCCCCGCGACACCTGCCTGCTCATCTGCCTGATACTCGCCAGCTGAGCCGCGCGACACCTGCCTGCTCATCTGCCTGATTCTCGCCAGCAGAGCCGCGCGACACCTGCCCGCTCATCTGCCTGATACGCGCCAACGGAGCCGCGCGACCTCTGCCCGCTCATCTGCCTGATACTCGGCAACGGAGCCGCGCGACACCTGCCCTCTCATCTGCCTGATACTTGCCAGCGGAGCCGCGTGACACCTGCCTGCTCATCTGCCTGATACTCGCCAGTGGAGCTGCGCGACACCTGCCTGCTCATCTGCCTGATACTCGCCAGCGGAGCCGCGTGACACCTGCCTGCTCATCTGCCTGATACTCGGCAACGAAGCCGCGCGACACCTGCCCTCTCATCTGCCTGATACTTGCCAGCGGAGCCGCGCGACACCTGCCTGCTCATCTGCCTGATACTCGCCAGTGGAGCCGCGCGACACCTGCCTGCTCATCTGCCTGATACTCGCCAGCGGAGCCGCGGGACAACTGCCTGCTCATCTGCCTGATACTCGCCAGCTGAGCCCCGCGACACCTGCCCGCTCATCAGCCTGATACTCGCCAGCAGAGCTGCGCGACACCTGCCCGCTCATCTGCCTGATACTCGCCAGCTGAGTCGCGCGACACCTGCCTGCTCATCTGCCTGATATTCGCCAGCAGAGCCGCGCGACACCTGCCTGCTCATCTGCCTGATACTCGCCAGCTGAGTCACGCCACACCTGCCTGCTCATCTGCTTGATACTCGCTAACGGAGCCGCGCGACACCTGCCTGCTCATCTGCCTGATTCTCGCCAGCAGAGCCGCGTGACACCTGCCCGCTCATCTGCCTGATACTCAGCAACGGAGCCGCGCGACACCTGCCCTCTCATCTGCCTGATACTTGCCAGCGGAGCCGCGTGACACCTGCCTGCTCATCTGCCTGATACTCGCCAGTGGAGCCGCGCGACACCTGCCCGTTCATCTGCCTGATACGCGCCAACGGAGCCGCGCGACACCTGCCTGCTCATCTGCCTGATACTCGCCAGCAGAGCCGCGCGACACCTGCCCGCTCATCTGCCTGATACGCGCCAACGGAGCCGCGCGACACCTGCCCTCTCATCTGCCTGATACTTGCCAGCGGAGCCGCGCGACACCTGCCTGCTCATCTGCCTGATGCTCGCGAGCTGACCCCCGCGACACCTGCCGGCTCATCAGCCTGATACTCGCCAGCTGAGCCGCGCGACACCTGCCCGCTCATCTGCCTGATACTCGCCAGCTGAGTCGCGCCGCACCTGCCTGCTCATCTGCTTGATACTCTCCACCGGAGCCGCGCGACTCCTGCCCGCTCATCAGACTGATACTCGCCAGCGGAGCCGCGCGACACCTGCTTGCTCATCTTCCTGATACTCGACAGCTGAGCCCCGCGACACCTGCCTGCTCATCTGCCTTATACTCGCCAGCAGAGCCGCGCGACACCTGCCCGCTCATCTGCCTGATACGCGCCACCGGAGCCGCGCGACCTCTGCCCGCTCATCTGCCTGATACTCGGCAACGGAGTCGCGCGACACCTGCCTGCTCATCTGCCTGATACTCGCCAGCGGAGCCGCCCGACACCTGACTGCTCATCTGCCTGATACTCGCCAGCGGAGCCGCGGGACAACTGCTTGCTCATCTGCCTGATACGAGCCAGCGGAGCCGCGCGACACCTGCTTGCTCATCTGCCTGATACGCGCCAGCGGAGCCGCGCGACACCTGCCTGCTCATCTGCCTGATACGCGCCAGCGGAGCCGCGGGACAACTGCCTGCTCATCTGGCTGAAACTCGCCAGCTGAGCCCCGCGACACTTGCCCGCTCATCTGCCTAATAATCGCCAGCTGAGCTCCGCGACACCTGCCTGCTCATCAGCCTGATACTCGCCAGCTGAGTCGCGCGACACCTGCCCGCTCATCAGCCTGATACTCGCCAGCTGAGCCCCGCGACACCTGCCCGCTCATCAGCCTGATACTCGCGAGCTGACCCCCGCGACACCTGCCGGCTCATCAGCCTGATACTCGCCAGCTGAGCCGCGCGACACCTGCCCGCTCATCTGCCTGATACTCGCCAGCTGAGTCGCGCCACACCTGCCTGCTCATCTGCTTGATACTCTCCACCGGAGCCGCGCGACTCCTGCCCGCTCATCAGACTGATACTCGCCAGCGGAGCCGCGCGACACCTGCTTGCTCATCTTCCTGATACTCGACAGCTGAGCCCCGCGACACCTGCCTGCTCATCTGCCTTATACTCGCCAGCAGAGCCGCGCGACACCTGCCCGCTCATCTGCCTGATACGCGCCACCGGAGCCGCGCGACCTCTGCCCGCTCATCTGCCTGATACTCGGCAACAGAGCCGCGCGACACCTGCCCGCTCATCTGCCTGATACGCGCCAACGGAGCCGCGCGACCTCTGCCCGCTCATCTGCCTGATACTCGGCAACGGAGTCGCGCGACACCTGCCTGCTCATCTGCCTGATACTCGCCAGCGGAGCCGCGGGACAACTGCCTGCTCATCTGCCTGATACTCGCCAGCTGATCCCCGCGACACTTGCCCGCTTGTCTGCCTAATTATCGCCAGCTGAGCCACTCGACACCTGCCTTCTCATCAGCCTGATACTCGCCAGCTGAGCCGCGCGACTCCTGCCCGCTCATCAGCCTGATACTCGCCAGCTGAGCCGCGCGACACCTGCCCGCTCATCAGCCTGATACTCGCCAGCTGAGCCCCGCGACACCTGCCCACTCATCAGCCTGATACTCGCAAGCTGAGCCACGCCACACCTTACTGCTCATCTGCCTGATACTCGCCAGCTGAGCCCCGCGACACCTGCCGCTCATCTGCCTGATACTCGCCAGATGAGCCGCGCGACACCTGCCCGCTCATCTGCCTGATACTCGCCAGCTGAGCCGCGCGACACCTGCCCGCTCATCTGACTGATAATCGCCAGCTGGTCCGCGCGATACCTGCCCACTCATCTGCCTGATACTCGCCAGCTGAGCCTCGCGACACCTGCCTGCTCATCTGACTGATAATCGCCAGCTGGTCCGCGCGATACCTGCCCACCCATCTGCCTGATACTCGCCAGCTGAGCCGCGCGACACCTGCCCGCTCATCTGCCTGATACTCGCCAGCTGAGCCGCGCGACACCTGCCCGCTCATCTGCCTGATACTCGCCAGATGAGCCGCGCGACACCTGCCCGCTCATCTGCCTGATACTCGCCAGCTGAGCCGCGCGACACCTGCCCGCTCATCTGCCTGATACTCGCCAGCTGAGCCTCGCGACACCTGCCTGCTCATCTGCCTGATACTCGCCAGCGGAGCCGCGGGACAACTGCCCGCTCATCTGCCTGATACTCGCCAGATGAGCCGCGCGACACCTGCCCGCTCATCTGCCTGATACTCGCCAGCTGAGCCTCGCGACACCTGCCTGCTCATCTGCCTGATACTCGCCAGCGGAGCCGCGGGACAACTGCCCGCTCATCTGCCTGATACTCGCCAGATGAGCCGCGCGACACCTGCCCGCTCATCTGCCTGATACGCGCCAGCGGAGCCGCGCGACACCTGCTTGCTCATCTGCCTGATACGCGCCAGCGGAGCCGCGCGACACCTGCCTGCTCATCTGCCTGATACGCGCCAGCGGAGCCGCGGGACAACTGCCTGCTCATCTGGCTGAAACTCGCCAGCTGAGCCCCGCGACACTTGCCCGCTCATCTGCCTAATAATCGCCAGCTGAGCTCCGCGACACCTGCCTGCTCATCAGCCTGATACTCGCCAGCTGAGTCGCGCGACACCTGCCCGCTCATCAGCCTGATACTCGCCAGCTGAGCCCCGCGACACCTGCCCGCTCATCAGCCTGATACTCGCGAGCTGACCCCGCGACACCTGCCGGCTCATCAGCCTGATCCTCGCCAGCTGAGCCGCGCGACACCTGCCCGCTCATCTGCCTGATACTCGCCAGCTGAGTCGCGCCACACCTGCCTGCTCATGTGCTTGTACTCTCCACCGAGCCGCGCGACTCCTGCCCGCTCATCAGATTGATACCTCGCCAGCGGAGCCGCGCGACACCTGCTTGCTCATCTTCCTGATACTCGACAGCTGAGCCCCGCGACACTGCCCTGCCTCATCTGCCTTATACTAAACGCCAGCAGAAGCCGCGCGACACCCTGCCGCTCGATCTGCCTGATACGCGCCACCGGAGCCGCGCGACCTCTGCCCGCTCCATCTGCCTGAACTCCTAGGCAACAGAGCCGCGCGACACCCTCGCGCTCATCTGCCTGACTACGCGCCAACGGACCGGCGCGACCTCTGCCCGCTCATCTGCCCTGATACTCGGCAACCGGAGCGCGCGACACGTGGCTGCTCATCTGCCTGATACTGCGCCAGCCGGAGCCGCGGGACAACTGGCCTCGCTCATCGTGCCTTGATACTCGCCAGCTGAGCCCCGCGACACTTGCCCGCTTTCTGCCTAATAATCGCCAGCTGAGCCACTCGACACCTGCCTGCTCATCAGCCTGATACTCGCCAGCTGAGCCGCGCGACTCCTGCCCGCCTCATCAGCCTGATACTCGCCAGCTGAGCCGCGCGACACCTGCCGCTCATCAGCCTGATACTCGCCAGCTGAGCCCCGCGACACCTGCCCACTCATCAGCCTGATACTCGCAAGCTGAGCCACGCCACACCTTACTCGCTCATCTGCCTGATACTCGCCAGCTGAGCCCCGCGACACCTGCCCGCTCATCTGCCTGATATCGCCAGCTGAGCACGCGACACCTGCCCTGCTCATCTGCCTGATACTCGCCAGCTGAGCCTCGCGACACCTGCCCGCTCATCTGACTGATAATCGCCAGCTAGTCCGCGCGATACCTGCCCACTCATCTGCCTGATACTCGCCAGCTGAGCCCGCGACCTGCCTGCTCATCTGC
>NW_020191865.1:0-22154 GCF_002263795.3 Bos taurus | reverse complement strand
AATGCAATCATCAGTACACACTCGAAGCATGGACACCAGTACAAAACCAGCTCGACTGGTGCATCACAGTGAGCACATTCCATCTGCATCAGAAATCAGCAGCCACAAACAAGTGAGCAAAGTGCATGAATAGCCACGTAGATCAGATGCATGATCAAGTCACGGTATGTGAATTTCAAGATACAATGATCCATTGTCATACACACTGGGCGTCGAACAAGACTCTCGGATATAGAATTAGAAAAATTCATTACTCATACTGATCTAGTGCAATTGATAATAGTGTCACTGGACCAAAGTTATAATGCGTAAGACTTATCAGCGTGAACATGCAATGAACTGTCAACGTCGGAGCCACGAGTGAGAAGTAGCATCAAGCACTACGTGAATGGAATCCAACTAACACACTGTTCACGACGGTCTACCATGCAGCTGATCAGCAGTGGACTGCATATCATTACCACTGCTCACACGTGACAATCGCCCTGCTGATCATAACTGCCATAGCAACTTGATTCACATTGAAAGAATACTCTAACTTGATCAATTGTGCATCTAGAATTTCCATCAGAGTTTCGACTCTGGCTCAATCAATGAATGAACGCAGTCGCTTAGCAAGTAGGCATACCAATTACCGGATCGAGTTCCCGGTGACCCACGTAATGGTGATCAATCTGCATACTACTTAGCCGACGATCAACGCTATTACATCTGAGAACCGTCCTTGAGTGATCCCTGCGAATGGACAACCTAAATATGTTCCACGTAAACCAGTCGCACGTGAGGTTGAATATTCGCTTACATCACCACCCTAAGGGGTAGGGGATCTATAGACCCACCTGATCTC
The DNA here is from genome assembly GCF_002263795.3 of Bos taurus. Taxonomy (NCBI): domain Eukaryota; kingdom Metazoa; phylum Chordata; class Mammalia; order Artiodactyla; family Bovidae; genus Bos; species Bos taurus. The sequence goes on along the minus strand of NW_020191865.1, from coordinate 21,307 downwards.
AAATGACGCGCTGATTGCATTGACAAATCGGAAGACAAGCACAAACCTCCACTACCGTTTACCTCTTACAACACCCACATCGTAACTCGAGGTTGAACCTGATGACGATATACTTCGCCGAACGCTCATTCGACACCCCAGTTCAGACTGTTAGCACTTTCTCACGAATTCTCGCCTTTTCAGTTTGCTGATCAGCGTGAACCTTAGATGCCATAGCTAAACCATGCCAACCATAACTCCCAAAACTCGGGATCTTTAGTAAGCTACAGTGCGCACCTCCAATGTTCGTTGTATGTACACTGCAGATCAATGATCAACAGTTGGACTGAAAAAATCAATCTAACTGCACACCAAATCCTTCACGACAATGATCCGCAAATACTAAATCAGACAGAACCATGATTATCGATCTTAACCTCTAGATCTATATAGCGCTCACACCTAACCAGATACTCCGTAAAGCATCACACAGGTTCAAGGGCGATTCAAAGCGCAGATGGAATCAAACATATAATATAGTGTCCATAACACCCACGCATCACTTCTCACTGTCAGTACCTCCGCTAATAGTGCCGACCCTCTCGGTATACGAGTGCAAACAACAACAGACCTCTCATAACCATACAGTAGCTTTCCAGATCCCTGATAACATCTAGATGCTTATTTACGGAGCCTCTAACCAACCTAGAGCCATGGTCATGCAATGTTCAATCGGTGTCAGAGTGTCATAGTCCAGCATTAATCTCGTCGATCGCTAATGAATTCATTGCACATGAGATACATAGCAAACTCACTGATCAAGACAGGATATCACCGTGACTTGATACAATTTATTTCTCATCACTGATCACGTGAATGATCGGATTCAGCCTACTAGAAGCCTACCAGTGTCGACGTACGCATTGCAGTGAGCTCAGTCATCAGGCTACGGATGCATCACGTAAGGATTCCTAAGTCTATGGCCACATGCATCCAAGTGAGCAACACATCGTACTGGATCACGCTGACATGCTCAAATCTTAAACGACACTCGATCACGAATAATTATAATCACTGCACTGATCGAACCTGACTCAATCTGCACTAGATGCGAGGTGGCTGATTCACACACGTAATTCAAGCGTGACTGGTCCTGCTACTGATCACACAAGTGAAGGTACTCATACACTGTTCACATGCTATCATCACTACTTCCTACGTGGTGGGTAATCAAGTGCATGAATCCAGCTTACCGTGAGCAAGGTATCGATATCATCAAGCCACGTGTGATCTCAGTGCTGCACCGATCGAATGCACGTAACGCTATAAGTCTGTTAACTTCAGACCACGGTTTCACGTCAGACTAGATTGCAATAGTGTGACCACGTGTGATCTACAGTAATCGGATCATGAATCTAGATCCTGAAGCTCACCACAAGGGCATCTATGCCACTGCAAACGTAGGGGTGAACAGTGCATGACTATCCAAGGCCCGATCATTCTGACTATCACCGCAAGCTACCATGTATGAATCACTGACACGTGAACTGACACACACTGTGCCGACACATGATCACCGTGACTGATCAATCAGTGTTATTAGCACCTGATCACTGACTGATCATGCACTATCACTTGAATCAGCCCGTCGCTATCATCTGCACATGCTCAGTGGCTGATCAGAATGCAATGTGTACCACATGGCTCCAGTCACCGTGCATCAGGGCGCTCTAGCACTACCATCGAAGTCTCGCTACTGGTGTCACAGCTGTGGATACTGTTGACGGCTCTCTGCTCCATGAACAAACCATTGAACCCATGATCTAAACGTACACTTATGATCATCATTGACGTGCTGAACTCTGTCAATCTGCGTATTGAACCAATTGCCAGACTGCTCGCTGCCTGTAATTCCTATGCCTGCTCCAAGCTGCACTCTGCGACATTTAGAATTAATTTGCCAAGCTGAAGCCAGCTCGATTCCTCACAGCAGCATGAAAATTCCATGCATTAATTGCTGACTCCATCGGTGACTGGTTTGAATTCACTCGATCCGTGACAACCGTACTCTAGCATATCCTTGTATCTAGTATGCCTCCAGAGAGGAACACTGGAATCAGTGTATGCACTTAGCCAAACCATGATCACGAGATGATTAGCTCTAAGCGCAGCTCATGATCAAAAGTCACAACCACTGACTCAACGTGAGACTAATATCAATGCACTCATCACGGTCAGCACGGCGATTACTAGAATACTCACCGTTTGATCAACTGCTACCATAGACATAGTTATGGTCTTGATCAGCTACGCATGCACGATGCTCAGTCATCCACGATAAGGTATCACAGTGCAATAATAGCCCGATAGACTCAGGCATGGCATGAACTACTAGGCGTCGCCCGTGATCATTGCGTGACTTAATCTCCTGCAGCTGCATCCACGTCAACAAATGATAGCCACTCGTGATGACGTGCCATGATACTCATGCGCCATGATACACGTGATCATGTGGACGCAATCATGCATACATGTCTGCACACCTGCTGTGAATCAGTACGTCTGGCTAATCATCGAATGATATGCACGCAGCCTACCATGTACTAATAGTCCAGCGTGATTCACGTTGCAGCGGTGTCCACCGCACTCAACCTGAATGCATGATGGCGCTATCATCTGCCACTATCACGTGACTGATCATGCAAGTGACTTGTATATCACGTAGTTATGCTCGACAAATAAATTCAATAGCACTGTATCAAATGGTGACGCTATTCATTGCAACTTGGACTCACCGGCGGCTGTCAACACTGCATCACGCCATCGCTACCATGTACTGGTCACCGTGAACATGACTCACTGCACTGACTCCATGTGCGGCATGAACAATGACTGATCATCGCACGATCCACACGTACCTTATTCATGCACTGATCACGCGTATACACTGCATCTGATCACATAGGTGGTCATGTACACTAATCCAGTATGCTGGTCATGCAGATTACATGAACTGAATCATACGACATTCATCACGTACTCTGATATTCTAAGCACAGTGTGCTTCTCAGCGCTGGCTGATGCATACCAATGATCAGTAGCTACCATGTACCGGTCACGTTGACTTGATCAAACAAATGACCTATCCAAGAGTCACCTGGGACATGCGGGAGTCGTGATAGCCATTGTTGAATCACAGTTCCTAGTCACATGCTAATCATGCAAGCCTGTTTCACCATGGCTGAGGCATACACTGACACTCATGCATGTCCATGGCAACAGATTGCACCGTGACTAAAGATTGAACGAGCACGGGTTAGCAATGCGTGGACACCAGAGTCAACTCGGGGCATCAGGCAGCACACCACAATCCAAGGATCTGACCACCCGACGTACACAACCCCCAACAAATAGTGGTAAGCTCACAACTGATCCTTAACATTGCAATGAATCAGCCAGTGAGAATGCAATGCCATCTAACGTGACGATGATGACGACCAAAAACAACAAACAGAATGAATAAACACATACAAACTAGCAAAATAGAAAAAACAACCTCACGAATAACAAAACTGATAATAAACATGAAGTAGCGCACAACTCAAAATGAAAAACCAAGAGAAACTAACAGATGATATCAGTGTAAATGCCACACCAAACAAAAAAAAAAAAGACAAAATAAGACATAATAAAAAAAAACAACAAGAACAACATAAGTCAACAAAAATCCGTAACACTCAAACTGCACTCAACCCCCAACTCACCCACCACCACCAAACAACCCAACAACCAACCAACCAAAAAAACCAAACACAAAAAAAAACAAAAACAAAAAAACAACAAAACAAAAAAAAAAAACACGAACACAGAATTGACAATTACAAACACAAAAACCAAAAACCCCACAAAAAACAAAGAATGACAAACCAAATCAAAGATGCATGTACCATAGCAACAAGAAAAACAAGCCGGCAAAAAAAAAAAACACCAACAAACAACACCGTAAAGAACCAATTCAAAAGTAGCAACAAAAACAAAAAACGCAAAAAACACAAACAAAAAAACACAACAACAAAAAAACAACCACAACACCACAACAACACAAAAAACAATGAAAAAAAAGACAAAAAAGCCAACAAAAACCAATACCAAGAAACAAAATAACAAGTCAGCCAACCAACCGACACACACCCCCCCAACCACCCAACAAAAATGCCCCAACAAAACCAAAAAAAAAAACAAAAAAACAAAGTAAAAGAACACATCAAAAAAAAGTCAAAACAACTCGCCCCCCCCACCAAAAAAACAACACGAAACCATAACAAGCACAAGCCAACAACACAAAAAAAACCACCAAACAACAAACCACAACAACAAAAAAACCAACAATCACCACGATACGAAGACTCGCAGAGCCAACACCACCACACAGACAACAAACACAAACACCCACCCACACCAAACACCAAACCAGAACACAAACCCACCAACAAAACGCCCCAAAACCTCCGTGCCAATTACAATCCGTCCGTTAAAACTTACGCAAGAGCACACAAAAAGAGGTCGTAACTAACGATGATAGAAAAAAAACCAACAAAAAACCAAATGCAAAAAAACACAAACCACAAACACAAAATACAAAAACACATAGAAAACAAAAAATGAAAAAAACAAAAACACACATAAGTCCAAGACAACCAATAGAATACGCAATAAACAAAAATAGACACTTTTCGTAACACAACACCGATAAGTAAACTCAAACCACCAAGATCGACCCAGAAAAACCAACCAACACAAAACACAAACAAAAAGAAGCAACCCACAAAACAAAACCAAACTGAACCACCCATCACAAAAAATAAAGAAACACAACAAACAACAAACCCCAAAAAAAAAGCCGAACCCAGAAACAACATCAAAAACAAACAAACACAACACCAAAAAAACAAGAACAAACACAAACCCAAACCCACGAACCAAAAAAAAACAACGTGAATACAATAACAAGTGCATCAAACATGTTAAACAGACAAACATAAAAGATCCCGACAACAAATAGAAAAACAAAAAAACATAAAACAAAAAAAAAACAAAAAAAAACACAAAAAAAACCAAAAAAACACCAAAACCAAAAAAAAAAACAAAAAAAAAAAACAAAAAACAAAACACAAACAACAAAAAACCACCAAAAAAAACCAAAAAAACAAAAAACACAACACTCAAGCACAAAAAACCAAAACCCAAAAAAAACCACAAAAACCAAAACAAAAACGCACCAAAACCCCAAAAGTAACACAAACACAAAAAGACCACAAACCAACACCAAACACAGTCAAAAAACAAAAAACCCCAAAAAACAAAAACAAAAAAACAAAAAAATAAAAACACACAACAAAACAGTGACCAAAAAAACAAAAAAAACCAACAAAAAAACAAAAAAAAAAAGATACACCCACAAAACAAATGAAAACGGCTAAGATCATGACAGTTAAAATCACCAATCTCCCAACCATGAACTCTAGACACGCGTATATCATAACATAAACAAACGCGAAAAGCCGAAAACTCGCACCCAGAATCACACCCCAGCCATAATAACGCCACCCCGATGTAACAAGATAACCAAAGTAGACACAAAACCCACCAAAAAGCAATGAAACGAACCACACCCTAAACACCAACCAACCACCTAACAGCCACAAAACAAACCCAAAAAAAAAACAAATGAAAAAATTCACACAAACAATACTAGGATGAATCTCAGTTGCACAGAAAAACCCATTCAACACCAACAAGATCAATTACACAGAGAGCAAAAAAAAAAAAACGCAGATAAAAAAAACAAAAAATAAACCAAAAGGTAAGCAATACAAAGATGCATTAAATCAATCAAACCAAAAAACACCCACAAAACCACAATGCAACACAAACAATGAAAAAACAAAAAACTTCCCAGAACACATAAAGCAACAACACCACCAGGTAAAACAAAAACCCAAACACACAAGGACACACTGAGACAAGACAAAATAAAGAAACTATCCAACAACAAACCAAAAAAAAGCTACAACAAAAAAACAAAACCGTGAATCACTGTGCCCCAAAAACAAAACCCCAGCCCACCCCAACAACACCCAACACCACATCCCACAAAACACACAAAACACACACCCCAAACAAAACAAACAAACCAGAATCACGAAACAACCCCCACGCACACCCCAAACCACCACCCACCCTTAGATCGACAAAATAAGATGCAAATAAAAAAAATTATAATCCACCATGCAAAGACAGCCCGAAACAACAACACAGCACGCACCAACCACCAGAACCCAACCCACAAGAACACAAAACACAAAAAAAAAACACACAACCACAACAAACAAAAAACAAAAAAAAAAACAACAAACCACACCCACAAAAGAATAACCACAGTGCAATAAAAGTGAAAAAGAAAAAAACAAAAAAAACAAAAAAAAAAAACACAAAAACAACAAACACAACAAAAAAAAGAGAACAATCACACAAACAAAGTTACGATTCCCAAGCACACACACGCATAACACCGAGAGAATGTTCAGATCAAGCCACATGAAATAACGATCGAAAACCCCCCACTGCCACCAAAGACAAATCGCACGCTAAACGCGTGAAATAATATGCAATAGGACACATGCAACGCCCAACACAGCCCACCACCCATTAATAACCCTGCACAACTTCAGTGTAAATGAATCAGCCACTCCCCAAAAAAACCCAAAAAAACAACAAAGCACCAAACAAACACCAAAAAAAAAAAACAAAAAAAACACAACAAAACAACAAAACACCAAAAAAAAACAACCCAACATAAAAACAAAAACAACAGCAAACCACAACACTACCCAAGAATACAAACAAAACAAAAAATCGAATGATAATAGCTAAACGTGAATAATAATGAAAATAAGAACTGAACAAGCCACAACAACGAAAAAACAACAACCAAAAAAAAACACACCAAAACCAAAAAAAAAAACACACAAAAAAACCAAAACCAACCAAACAACCCAAACTAAACACCAAAAAACCAAGATGCAAAAGCCCAAGATACAAAATTGAGCCAACCAAAAACCAAAAAATAAGAAAAAACCATACAAGCCACAAACACCACCAAAAATGCAAAAAACATCAAAAACAAAAACCAGAAGAAAAACTAAACCTGGAATCACCAAACAAACAAAACATAAAAACAAAAAAACATACAACCAACGAAAACAAAGATCAGACAAAGCCTGTAATACAGTGACACAAATAGAAGACAAAAACCCAACAAATCAACCCCCCAAAAGATCACAGTGAATACAAAGATCAGAAACAAACACAATAATCACAAAGATACACGATGAATCCAAAACCACAAAAGCTACACACATATAACCCGGATAGAGAACCACCCCCTGCAGAGTGCAATCATCTTCCTTGATCAGCCACGAAACGCAAATTAATAGACCAACGGATGCATCGAAACAAATCAGACCAACCAGTTAAGAAATCAGCTGAACACAATCGAAGCCACACAAAAAAAACAAAACGGGGACACAGCCAACAAACCCAAAAAACACACAAGAAAAACACAAATCAAAAACTTACAAAAAAAAAACAAGTACGAAACTCCACCAGAAACTCCGGGCACCTAAAACGAACAACAAAAACTTACACAAAGATAGAAACGTAGACAACAGCAACACACCAAACCAAAAAAAAAAAAAAGTAAAATAAAAAACCCAGAAACCAAAAAACCAAACACACACCCCAACCCCAAACCACCCCACCACCCCCACCAAAAAAAACAATACAAAAAAAAAAAACCAACAACAAAAAAAAACCCAAAAACAAAACGGATAAAGATAAAGAACACAGAAAGACAAACTAACCATTGAAAAAACAACCCAACCGAAACCAACAGCCAACAACAAACAAATGCAAAACATAAATCCAAAAAACGTAGTCGACCTCCAGTGACCCCAATACCAACAAAAAAACACAAATGGAACCAGAACTAAGCCAACAAATAACAGAGATATGGATACCAAGAAATGACCAAAACACTCATCACCACCAAACACCTCACCAAACACCCCACCACATCACCACATAACAACAACACAAAAAAAAGCCCAGAATAACCCACATCCCACCAAGTAGCCAACCATCCACAAGCTGCCGCCAAACAAGGACACCCACAAGATCAAAAAAGATAGGATAACAGATGTGATAGAATCACAACCAGCCCACAACAACACACAAACACACAAATCATCTACAATAATACTAAGATTGCACCATGAAAACACACACCAAAAAAATAAACAACTTGAACAAAACACAATGCCAAAGCCAAAAACACACAAAAAAAACGCAACCACAAAGAAACAAAAACCAAGCAACAAAAAACACTAAACAACCAAGTGCAAAACCATCAAGCCCGACTCAACAGGCCCACTACCCCAAAACAACAAAACAAAACCAACCCCAAACACAAAACATACCAAAAACAACAACACACACCCAAAAAACCCCCAATACCCTAACAAACCCCTAACCACCACCAAAAAGTGATCCAGAAATGCACGAAAAAAAAAAAATTAGAAACAATCAAAGATACACACACCAACCCAACCAACAACAAAAAAAATAAAAAAAAAAAAAAAAACAGTGAACCCAACCCCCCAAAAAAAAACAAAAGAAATCAAACAAAAAAAATAAAGAAGATAGCTCACAACAACCCAACGTACAGAAATCAATAATAGCAAAAAATGCCCCAAAAACACTCAGACACCCCAAAAAAACAAACAAAAACCAAGTAAGACCCAAAAGCCACAACAAACACACGCCAGCAGCGCAACCAAAAAATAAGAATTACGCCACCACAGTTGAAAACGCACGATGCACACGAAAAACAACAGACCACAAACCAACAAACAAAAAAAAAACAACAAAAGAAAAAAACCAAAGAAAAACAAAACAACAAACAAACAACGAAAAATCGACAACAATCATTCACACCGTAAGAATCCAACCACCACAACAAAACCGAAAACCAACGAAAAAACCCAACCCCATGCAAACTCAAAGATCACAGTATAGAACCCACAAGTACCGACACCCCCAAAACAATAAAACCAATTCACAATGTTACAAATTACCATTCATGGAACAACGACCAGAATCACAGCACTCACCCCAAAGTAGACCACACGTATAATGATAGCACAACCTAACGACAAACAAGTGAACCATTGACCTTACGACCAGCAACAAGAGATATTCACGGCGAACCAAGTAGCATGACGATCGCGAAACGCATAGACAACAACTCGAAAATACAAAAACACAAAACAAAAAAAAGCAAAACAAAAAAACCAAAACACACAACAACAAAAACAAAAAACAAAAAACCAACAAAACAAAAAACACAAAAAAACAAACAAACCAATCAAAAAAACAAAAAAAAATCAAACAAACCAAAAAAAACCAGAAAATACAAACACCTCAATTAGTAAAACAAATGCCCCAATGCACTCACCCGATAACAAGATGAGCACAAAGAGAAAAAAAACGAAAAATATGATGCCCACAAACCAAGAACACACCAACAAGTGAGATCATGCCATGAAAAACACCAAAAAAAACAAGAATATGACACAACAAACACACCCAAAAAAACAAAACCGCCAATCAACCACCAAAAAAACCAAAGAACAAAACCAACACAAATAACCCCAAACAAACAGAACAACAAAACCACCAAAAAATCACCACAGTGACAAGAAATATACAGAAATCAACTGACCCCCAAAATGAACCCACAACGTCACCCGATTCCAAAACCCCACCCCTGATACACCAACTGATAGAACCAAAAAAAAAATGACAAATCAAAGAAATCCCCAGTGTTCAAGCATGCATAAGAATCCAAGCACACCACCAAAAATGATACCCATAGATGCAAACAAAAACCCAACAAAAAAGCCCAATCACCAAATTACGAAACTCGAAATCAGAATAGACCACATCCGCCAAATCCTAACACTAAAATCAACAAAAAAGGACCAAACACAAGAATATACAAATAACGTACTACATTGGATCCATTGCATGAAACAAAAAAAAAAAAAAAAAAAAAAAAAAAAAAAAAAAAAAAAAAAAAAAAAAAAAAAAAAAAAAAAAAAAAAAAAAAAAAAAAAAAAAAAAAAAAAAAAAAAAAAAAAAAAAAAAAAAAAAAAAAAAAAAAAAAAAAAAAAAAAAAAAAAAAAAAAAAAAAAAAAAAAAAAAAAAAAAAAAAAAAAAAAAAAAAAAAAAAAAAAAAAAAAAAAAAAAAAAAAAAAAAAAAAAAAAAAAAAAAAAAAAAAAAAAAAAAAAAAAAAAAAAAAAAAAAAAAAAAAAAAAAAAAAAAAAAAAAAAAAAAAAAAAAAAAAAAAAAAAAAAAAAAAAAAAAAAAAAAAAAAAAAAAAAAAAAAAAAAAAAAAAAAAAAAAAAAAAAAAAAAAAAAAAAAAAAAAAAAAAAAAAAAAAAAAAAAAAAAAAAAAAAAAAAAAAAAAAAAAAAAAAAAAAAAAAAAAAAAAAAAAAAAAAAAAAAAAAAAAAAAAAAAAAAAAAAAAACAAAAAAACAACCAAAACACAACAAACCAAAAAAAAACGACATGCAAATCAAAGACACTGACAACACAAAAAAACACAACAAAAAAACAAACACAACCCCAACATCGGTCAGACCCAGCCGTGCAACCAAGTCGCTATCAAATGAAATAAGACAACGTGATCAGTGTCAAGTCTAAATCCAAGTAAGAAATCGCATCCGCAAAATGAATCAAAATCCACAATGAGTCAGTGTGATAGAATCCAAGACCAAAAACAGTCGAAAAAAAAGTGCAAAAAACCTAACGCTGCAAAGGTCCCAACCTCCGATCCAAAGGACACTAAGCTGAGCATGCCGAAGTGATTACTGTCTGCTCATTCGCTATTGCAACAATCTGCCAAGAAACTGAAAGAAACTAGCCTCTGAATTCCGAACCTGTGACAAATCAAATAGAACTTGAAACACATATGCCACAGCTATGATACATAAGTAAAAGTAAAATTCCTGAACTCTACAAATCTACCTTAGACTTATTTGCCAAGCCTAGAAAAAGCAGACAATAGATTTCTCAAGAGGCTGCAGTTCAATGCCCATATAAAATATCAAATGACATAGCACTAAAATTAAAACGCGGAACATAAACTCAGCCTCATTCATCTCAATTGAAAACCTGAACCAGAACGGCACATAAGAAAATCAGTGACCTCAGATAGACACCCAAACCATGATTCAGCAAATGAATCAGTCACATAAAAATCAATGCAATTGACTAAAAGACCAGAGTAATCAAAAAAAGCTTGCATGATCAATTAATCGTAAAATTCAGTGACAGATGAATCACTGCACTGACCGACCGCTAACAATCGAGGATAGCCCCACTGCACCAGAAGATTATTGCACAATCATCAGCCACAGACAAGTGCAAAGCCCCAGTGCAAATATAGATAAGCACCACTGGAGAAAAGTCAGCTGATTGATCACAACAACAAAAAAGTCAAACGTGATCTTGGGCGATGAACAGCACACCGTGAAAATCACCATAAGAATGCATGATCAGTCAACACAGAACAAAGCTAAAGCCAATCAGATGGCAATAAGATCAGTTACCCACTGAAAATCACCGCCTGCGCAGATCAGAAGAATCACAAGTGACCATCTGACGCACAATACACAGGATAAGCTAACGTGATCCCAATTGCCAAAAATGATCACGCCACAACAACACCAAACAAAAAAACCAAATGATCAGATCGCAAACATGCACATAAAAAGCCACACGTAGAATCAGTGCATAGACATCACGCTTCACGTGAGCCCCAAGTCTATGAATCAGCCAACAATGAATCAGTAACGAATCCCAAGAATGCGCCAGTGAATCCCGTTAGCAGAGAAATTCAATATAAACAAAAAAAAAAAAAAAAAAAAACAAAAAAAAAAACAAAACCAACCAAAACCCTGAAAAAATCAATTGTTCGATGAATCAAAGCTCACAAAGTGACCAGTACATGGTTGCAAATTAAACGAATACAGATCCCTGGACCAATGATCCAAAGCCACGTGAGCAGACAACATGATAGACACACCGTGATCACGTGCCAAATGATCAAATCACAATCGATCCAGTGTCTGATTACCAGCACAGCACGTGAACACAGTGCAAACTGCATACAAGCTCACTGGATCAGGGCCTGACGAGCTAGCGTGGACTTACATAGTACTGCATCATGACAATATAAACAAAAAATGAAACCAAGACTGAAAAGCTGACATAAGAATCAACTGACAAATGTCATCATGACTATAGAACAATTGCCAAGACAAAAACAAAATGTAAAACATGAAAATGAGATAATATACTAGACACTGCTCATACTACCTTGAATAGATTGCCAGGCTGAAGCAAGCATGATTTCTCAGAAGGTAGAAGGTCACATAAGATAATATATACATGCTCAGACTGATTCCTGACCTACTCAGCTCGTATGTTCAATTGACCATCCGAGAGCGCAACAATGATCACGTGAAACTGTGGACACACAAAACAAATATCAGACACGAATGAAATCGTCACATAATCACATGCATGATAAGCCAGACAAGTCGATACAAAGATAGCAAAATGAAAATACCAATCTATCCGTGATCGTGCATGATAGTCATCATGACCAGTGACATAAGGTAGCTGCGTGTGTGATTCATTGCCAATGACATCAGCCCACGTGAAGCAGTGCAAATGATAGCCCACCCGTGATAAAACTAAAAGTGAACATGAAATACAGTCCACACGTGACTGGGAACAAAAATGAGATCAAAGTCACCCGAATGATAACTAGAACTAGCAATAGATCAGCTACAACAAAGTATCAGGCTGCATGATCAGTCTTACCGATCAGTGCATGACAATAACAAGTACACAAGTGACCAGTGCATTAGGTTAGCACAGTGATCATTGCATGATCAGCCACGTTGATCAGTGCAATGATAGCCACGTGATCAGTGCATGATCAGTTACGTGAGCAGTCTATGATCAGCCACGTGATCAGTGCATGATGAGCCACGTGATCAGTGCAGGATCAATTACGTGATCAGTGATGATCAGTCACGTGACCAGTACATGGTTGCTACGTGATCCTTGCATGATCAGCCACGTGGCAAGCATGATAGCCACGTGATCAGTGCAGATCAGTCACGTGATCAGTACATGATCAGTCACTGTAATGAACAGTGCAATGATCATTTACGTGATTGGCATACAGTCACGTGAACAGTGTATGTTAGCTACGTGAATGAATTCCTTGAACGAGCCACGTGATCAGTGCATGAGTGCACGTGGATCAGTGGATGGTATGTCAAGTGACAGGTGTGTGTCTCAGCCATTCGTGAACAGTGCAATGATTCAGGCGACGTTGATCGTGCATGATAGCCACGTGATCAGTGACCATGATCATTACGTGAGAGCAGTGTTATGATCAGCCACAGTGATCAGTGCATGGTCAGACCCGTGAACCAGTGTTATGATCCAGCCCACCGTGATCAGTGCATGATATCCAATGTGCCATTCAGTCATGATCAATCACGTGATCAGTGTATTGATCAGCCATGTTGAATCAGTGCATGCTCAGTCACGGGTTTGATCAGGGCCGTGCTGAGGCTGCGTGATTACTGTCTAGCTCATCATGCTTGACAATTGCCAGCTGAGCTGCATCGATTCCTGCCTGTCATCTGCTTGACAATTGCCAGCTGTGCTGTGTAATTCCTGCTGCTGCAGCTGCTGCTTGATTATTGCCAGCTGAGGCAGCATGATTCCTCACAGCAGCATAATTCCGATGATTATTGCCTGCTGGACTGTTTGATCGTGCCTACTCAGCTCTTTGTTTATTGCCTCCAGAGGCACATGATCAGTGGTATGATAGCAACATGCTCAGCGCATGATCAGTCACATGGTCAGCGCCATTAAGTCACGTGATCACTACATGATAGTCATGTGATCAGTCCATGCTCAGTCACGGTATCAGTGCATGATCAGCCACGTGATCAGTGCATGATAGCCGCGTGATCATTGCATGATAGCCACGTGATGAGTGCATGATCAGCCAGGTGATCAGTGAATGATTGCTACGTGATCAGTTCATGATTAGTCACGTGATCTGTGCATGACCAAGCAGGTGATCAGTGTATGATCAGCCACGTGAACAGTGCATGATAGCCACGTGATCAGGGCATGATCAGTCACCTGATGGGTGTATGATCAGTCACGTGACCGTACATGGTAGCTACATGATCATTGCATGATCAGCCACGTGAGAGTGCATGATAGCCAGGTGATCAGTGCATGATCACTGACGTATGAGTGCATGATCAGTCATGTAATCTGTGCATGACCAGGCACATGATCAGTGGTATGACCAGCCATGTGATCAGTGCATGATAGCCACGTGATTCAGTGCATGATAAGTCACGTGATCAGTGCATGATCAGCCACATGATCAGTGCATGATCAGTCACGTGACCAGTACATGGTAGCTGCGTGATCAGTGTATGACCAGCCAAGTGATCAGTGCATGATAGCAACGTGATCAGTGCATGATTAGTCACGTGAACAGTGCATTGATCAGTCACGTGACCAGTACATGGTAGCTGCGTGATCATTTTCATGATCAGCCACGTTACAGTGCATGATAGCCACGTGATCAGTGCATGATCAATTACGTGATCAGTGCAAGATCAGTCACGAGACCAGTACATGGTAGCTACGTGATCATTGCATGATCAGCCACGTGATCAGTGCATGATAGCCACGTGATCAGTGTATGATAACCACGTGATCATTGCATGATCAGCCACCTGATCAGTGCATGATGAGTCAGGTGATCAGTGCAGGATTAATTACGTGATCAGTGCATGATCAGTCACGTGACCAGTACATGGTTGCTACGTGACCATTGCATGATCAGCCACGTGAGCAGTGCATGATAGCCACGTGATCAGTGCATGATCAGTCACGTGATCAGTGCATGATCAGTCACGTGATCAGTGCATGATCAGCCACATGATCAGTGCATGATCAGTCACGTGACCAGTACATGGTAGCTGCGTGATCATTTCCTGATCAGCCACGTTAGCAGTGCATGATAGCCACGTGATCAGTGCATGATCAATTACGTGATCAGTGCATGATCAGTTACGTGAGCAGTGTATGATCAGCCACGTGATCAGTGCATGGTCAGACCCGTGAACAGTGTATGATCAGCCACGTGATCAGTGCATGATATCCGAGTGATCAGTGCATGATCAATCACGTGATCAGTGTATGATCAGCCACGTGAACAGTGCATGCTCAGTCACGTGATCAGGGCCTGCTGAGCTGCGTGATTACTGTCTGCTCATCTGCTTGACAATTGCAGCTGAGCTGCACGATTCCTGCCTGTCATCTGCTTGACAATTGCCAGCTGTGCTGTGTAATTCCTGCCTGCTCATCTACTTGATTATTGCCAGCTGAGCAGCATGATTTCTCAGAGGTGAGTTCCATGATTATATCCTGCTGACTGATGCCTGCCTACTCAGCTCTATGTTCATTGCCTCCAGAGGCACATGATCAGTGTGTGACACCAAACATGATCAGCACATGATCAGTCACATAATCAATGCATGATAAGCCAGGTGATCAGTGCATGATCAATTATGTGATCAGTGCATGATCAGTCATGTGACCAGTACATGGTAGCTGCGTGATCATTGCATGATCAGCCACGTGAGCAGTGCATGATAGCCACGTGATCTGTGCATGATCAGTCACGTGATCTGGGCATGATCAGTTACCTGATCAGTGCATGATCAGTCACGTGACCAGTGCATGGTAGCTAAGTGATCATTGCATGATCAGCCACGTGATCAGTGCATGATAGCCACGTGATCAGTGCATGATCAGTTACGTGAGCAGTCTATGATCAGCCACGTGATCAGTGCATGATGAGCCACGTGATCAGTGCAGGATCAATTACGTGATCAGTTCATGATCAGTCACGTGACCAGTACATGGTTGCTACGTGATCCTTGCATGATCAGCCACGTGAGCAGAGCATGATAGCCACGTGATCAGTGCATGATCAGTCACGTGATCAGTACATGATCAGTCACTTGAACAGTGCATGATCATTTACGTGATCTGTGCATGATCAGTCACGTGACCAGTATATGGTAGCTACGTGATGATTCCTTGACGAGCCACGTGATCAGTGCATGAGTGCCACGTGATCAGTGGATGGTATGTCACGTGACAGGTGTGTGATCAGCCATGTGAACAGTGCATGTTCAGCGACGTGATCAGTGCATGATAGCCACGTGATCAGTGCATGATCAGTTACGTGAGCAGTGTATGATCAGCCACGTGATCAGTGCATGGTCAGACCCGTGAACAGTGTATGATCAGCCACGTGATCAGTGCATGATATCCAAGTGATCAGTGCATGATCAATCACGTGATCAGTGTATGATCAGCCACGTGAACAGTGCATGCTCAGTCACGTGATCAGGGCCTGCTGAGCTGCGTGATTACTGTCTGCTCATCTGCTTGACAATTGCCAGCTGAGCTGCATGATTCCTGCCTGTCATCTGCTTGACAATTGCCAGCTGTGCTGTGTAATTCCTGCCTGCTCAGCTGCTTGATTATTGCCAGCTGAGCAGCATGATTCCTCACAGCAGCATGATTCCATGATTATTGCCTGCTGACTGTTTGATTCGTGCCTACTCAGCTCTTTGTTTATTGCCTCCAGAGGCACATGATCAGTGTATGATAGCAAACATGCTCAGCGCATGATCAGTCACATGGTCAGCGCCATTAAGTCACGTGATCACTACATGATAGTCATGTGATCAGTCCATGCTCAGTCACGGTATCAGTGCATGATCAGCCACGTGATCAGTGCATGATAGCCGCGTGATCATTGCATGATAGCCACGTGATGAGTGCATGATCAGCCAGGTGATCAGTGAATGATTGCTACGTGATCAGTTCATGATTAGTCACGTGATCTGTGCATGACCAAGCAGGTGATCAGTGTATGATCAGCCACGTGAACAGTGCATGATAGCCACGTGATCAGGGCATGATCAGTCACCTGATGGGTGTATGATCAGTCACGTGACCGGTACATGGTAGCTACATGATCATTGCATGATCAGCCACGTGAGTAGTGCATGATAGCCAGGTGATCAGTGCATGATCACTGACGTGATGAGTGCATGATCAGTCATGTAATCTGTGCATGACCAGGCACATGATCAGTGTATGACCAGCCATGTGATCAGTGCATGATAGCCACGTGATCAGTGCATGATAAGTCACGTGATCAGTGCATGATCAGCCACATGATCAGTGCATGATCAGTCACGTGACCAGTACATGGTAGCTGCGTGATCAGTGTATGACCAGCCAAGTGATCAGTGCATGATAGCCACGTGATCAGTGCATGATTAGTCACGTGAACAGTGCATGATCAGTCACGTGACCAGTACATGGTAGCTGCGTGATCATTTCATGATCAGCCACGTTAGCAGTGCATGATAGCCACGTGATCAGTGCATGATCAATTACGTGATCAGTGCAAGATCAGTCACGAGACCAGTACATGGTAGCTACGTGATCATTGCATGATCAGCCACGTGATCAGTGCCATGATAGCCACGTGATCAGTGTATGATAACCACGTGATCATTGCATGATCAGCCACCTGATCAGTGCATGATGAGTCAGGTGATCAGTGCAGGATTAATTACGTGATCAGTGCATGATCAGTCACGTGACCAGTACATGGTTGCTACGTGATCCATTGCATGATCAGCCACGTGAGCAGTGCATGATAGCCACGTGATCAGTGCATGATCAGTCACGTGATCAGTGCATGATCAGTCACGTGATCAGTGCATGATCAGCCACATGATCAGTGCCATGATCAGTCACGTGACCAGTACATGGTAGCTGCGTGATCATTTCCTGATCAGCCACGTTAGCAGTGGCATGATAGCCACGTGATCAGTGCATGATCAATTACGTGATCAGTGCATGATCAGTTACGTGAGCAGTGTATGATCAGCCACGTGATCAGTGCATGGTCAGACCCGTGAACAGTGTATGATCAGCCACGTGATCAGTGCATGATATCCGAGTGATCAGTGCATGATCAATCACGTGATCAGTGTATGATCAGCCACGTGAACAGTGCATGCTCAGTCACGTGATCAGGGCCTGCTGAGCTGCGTGATTACTGTCTGCTCATCTGCTTGACAATTGCAGCTGAGCTGCACGATTCCTGCCTGTCATCTGCTTGACAATTGCCAGCTGTGCTGTGTAATTCCTGCCTGCTCATCTACTTGATTATTGCCAGCTGAGCAGCATGATTTCTCAGAGGTGAGTTCCATGATTATATCCTGCTGACTGATGCCTGCCTACTCAGCTCTATGTTCATTGCCTCCAGAGGCACATGATCAGTGTGTGACACCAAACATGATCAGCACATGATCAGTCACATAATCAATGCATGATAAGCCAGGTGATCAGTGCATGATCAATTATGTGATCAGTGCATGATCAGTCATGTGACCAGTACATGGTAGCTGCGTGATCATTGCATGATCAGCCCACGTGAGCAGTGCATGATAGCCACGTGATCTGTGCATGATCAGTCACGTGATCTGGGCATGATCAGTTACCTGATCAGTGCATGATCAGTCACGTGACCAGTGCATTGGTAGCTAAGTGATCATTGCATGATCAGCCACGTGATCAGTGCATGATAGCCACGTGATCAGTGCATGATCAGTTACGTGAGCAGTCTAATGATCAGCCACGTGATCAGTGCATGATGAGCCACGTGATCAGTGCAGGATCAATTACGTGATCAGTTCATGATCAGTCACGTGACCAGTACATGGTTGCTACGTGATCCTTGGCATGATCAGCCACGGTGAGCAGAGCATGATAGCCACGTGATCAGTGCATGATCAGTCACGTGATCAGTACATGATCAGTCACTTGAACAGTGCATGATCATTTACGTGATCTGTGCATGATCAGTCACGTGACCAGTATATGTTAGCTACGTGATGATTCCTTGACGAGCCACGTGATCAGTGCATGAGTGCCACGTGATCAGTGGATGGTATGTCAAGGGACAGGTGTGTGATCAGCCATGTGAACAGTGCATGTTCAGCGACGTGATCAGTGCATGATAGCCACGTGATCAGTGCATGATCAGTTACGTGAGCAGTGTATGATCAGCCACGTGATCAGTGCATGTTCAGACCCGTGAACAGTGTATGATCAGCCACGTGATCAGTGCATGATATCCAAGTGATCAGTGCATGATGAATCACGTGATCAGTGTATGATCAGCCACGTGAACAGTGCATGCTCAGTCACGTGATCAGGGCTGCTGAGCTGCGTGATTACTGTCTGCTCATCTGCTTGACAATTGCCAGCTGAGCTGCATGATTCCTGCCTGTCATCTGCTTGACAATTGCCAGCTGTGCTGTGTAATTCCTGCCTGCTCAGCTGCTTGATTATTGCCAGCTGAGCAGCATGATTCCTCACAGCAGCATAATTCCATGATTATTGCCTGCTGACTCTTTGATTCGTGCCTACTCAGCTCTTTGTTTATTGCCTCCAGAGGCACATGATCAGTGTATGATAGCAAACATGCTCAGCGCATGATCAGTCACATGGTCAGCGCCATTAAGTCACGTGATCACTACATGATAGTCATGTGATCAGTCCATGCTCAGTCACGGTATCAGTGCATGATCAGCCACGTGATCAGTGCATGATAGCCGCGTGATCATTGCATGATAGCCACGTGATGAGTGCATGATCAGCCAGGTGATCAGTGAATGATTGCTACGTGATCAGTTCATGATTAGTCACGTGATCTGTGCATGCACCAAGCAGGTGATCAGTGTATGATCAGCACGTGAACAGTGCATGATAGCCACGTGATCAGGCATGATCAGTCACCTGATGGTGTATGATCAGTCACGTGACCGGTACATGGTAGCTACATGATCTTGCATGATCAGCCACGTGAGTAGTGCATGATAGCCAGGTGATCAGTGCATGATCAGTGACGTGATGAGTGCATGATCAGTCATGTAATCTGTGCATGACCAGGCAACATGATCAGTGTAATGACCAGCCATGTGATCAGTGCATGATAAGCCACGTGATCAGTGCATGATAAGTCACGTGATCAGTGCATGATCAGCCACATGATCAGTGCATGATCAGTCCGTGACCAGTACCTGGTGGTGCGTATCAGTGTATGACCAGCCAAGTGATCAGTGCATGATAGCCACGTGATCAGTGCATGATTAGTCACGTGAACAGTGCATGATCAGTCACGTGACCAGTACATGGTAGCTGCGTGATCATTTCATGATCAGCCACGTTAGCAGTGCATGATAGCCACGTGATCAAGTGCATGATCAATTACGTGATCAGTGCAAGATCAGTCACGAGACAGTACATGGTAGCTACGTGATCATTGCATGATCAGCCACGTGATCAGTGCATGATAGCCACGTGATCAGTGTATGCTAACCACGTGATCATTGCATGATCAGCCACCTGATCAGTGCATGATGAGTCAGGTGATCAGTGCAGGATTAATTACGTGATCAGTGCATGATCAGTCACGTGACCAGTACATGGTTGCTACGTGATCATTGCATGATCAGCCACGTGAGCAGTGCATGATAGCCACGTGATCAGTGCATGATCAGTCAGGTGATCAGTGCATGATCAGTCACGTGATCAGTGCATGATCAGCCACATGATCAGTGCATGATCAGTCACGTGACCAGTACATGGTAAGCTGCGTGATCATTTCCTGATCAGCCACGTAGCAGTGCATGATAGCCACGTGATCAGTGCATGATCAATTACGTGATCAGTGCAAGATCAGTCACGTGACCAGACATTGTAGCTACGTGATCATTGCATGATCAGCTACGTGATCAGTGCACTGATAGCCACGTGATCAGTGCATGATAGCCACGTGATCGTGTATGATCAGTCACGTGATACGTGTGTGAATCAGCCCACGTGATCCGTGCATGATATCCCACGTGTTCAGTGCAGGAATCAGTCACGTGATACGTGTGTTTATCAGCCACCTGATCAGTGCATGATGAGTCAGGTGATCCGTGCAG